>NC_089793.1:58247923-58315423 GCF_040412425.1 Macrobrachium rosenbergii
ATAAATCAATAAGAGTAAAATAATGATAAGAATAACAAACAAATGGAGACAAAAGAATAAAAAAACGAATTAGATTATCCTTGTAAATTTTAATATTATTGAAGAGATAAACTGAACCTATACTAATTCTTCTTCCATTACCACATGAAGTGACGGATATGCTGTAGATTAAAGTATGTAATAACAAAAGAAGTCTAAATAAAAGATAAAATCTTATCATTCAGTTATTAAAAGAATGTACAACATCAGTCGCGAATTTTCACGCTTTGCCTGAGGGAGTCACCCAGAGCCTTTTTCGAGGAGTTTTCCCCCACATTCCTGAGCAGCACTTTGTTGTTTTCACCAGGACTGCCTCTACGTCCGGTTATTACAGAATAAATATCGCTTTAGCTCTTAGCGTTCCATTTCTTTTTGTCTTCGTGTTTTATATGGATGAATGGTTGCGTATTATTTTTCTTCTGTATATATTTTCTTTCGTACACAACACAGACAGAGATACACACACAAGCACATACACATACACACAACACACACACACACACACACACACACACACACACACACATATATATATATATATATATATATATATATATATATATATATATATATATATATATATATATATATATATATATATATATATATATATATATATATATATATATATATATATATATATATATATATATATATATATATATATATATATATATATATATATATATATATATATATATATATATATATATATATATATATATATATATATATATATATACTGTATATATAATGTATGTGAATGAATGTGGGTAAGAGTGCACATGAGCACACATGCGTACATGCAGGTTTGTATATACGAATTCTTAAAGAAACTTCTTAACTTTCCAGTTCTTTGTTTCTGCTCCAAACCCCAGCAGCTCGTTTGGGCGTCATCCAAAACGCACTAAGAATCCCCTCATCTCCCAACATCCCCCACTAAAAAACAACCGAAAAACCTAAAGAAAATGCAGCGCTTTTAAAGTATTCTTGTCTCCTGAACCTGACTCATAATAAAATGCTGAGCAAAGGTTTCCGTCAATCTGAGATTCGCCAAAGCCGCAAACCCGAGACAAAGCTCCCTCGTCAAATCCGGCCTCGAGAAGGGAACTGGAATTCGCTCATGGGCATTAATGCTCTTTGGAATGAAACCCACGAGCTTTATTTATTAAGGCCGTATAAATTGAAGATTTTCATGCGCAGTCCGATGGGACCGGCAATCTTCCCACATTCCAGCACATTCCAGATGGAAACAATAAAAATAAGAGGGAAAAGAGTGGGATTAACTTGATGAAATCAATAGACAGATTCTTAAAGGAAGAGAGATTTCAAGATCCAGGGAACATGGAAAGTAGAATGGAAATCCAAAGCCCGTCAAAGAAAACATCAGATACCATCAATGCAACTCTTGCATCGTAAATAGATGCTCGGGGATATCACACCTCGCTCTCATTATAAAAGTAATGAGCTGTGAGGTGAAATGCAATGGAAACATCTAGTGTCTTGAAACGATCAAGGATCGAAAAGTATTCTTTCATATGACACAATTTTTTTTTTTTTTTTGACGGGGCAGGGGAGGGGAGGCCCGGGAGAGTCCAAAATAGAGAAGAGGTTTAGATGAAGTTTACTTTGCTCTTTGAAAATCTGTGAAAATTGTTAGCACGAGAGTCAGACTTTGATCTTTTTGTTTTCATAGATAAAACTTCAATGATTATGTTACTCAGCAGGTTCTGAATATATTGACCATTGTCTGTGTAACGCCACGGGGAAAGGCTCACCATGTTAACCATACTAGATAATCTTCTCATTAAACTGTCAGGCGTCTGATCTCTCCTCCACAGGCAGGCTTTTTAATTTTTCTCTTCTTTGTTCTCCGACTCCCTGTAGACTTCCACCCTTTAAAAGGGGAAACCGTTCCCCAACTACTGCTTGTTCTTGCTTTCTTCTTTTCTGGGCTAGATAGGGATATCAGGTTGCCTAAACCTTTATCGCATCCATATAATGGTGGAAATGATTGACTTTTGTCAATAAACAAATGATTTTTATATAGTCGACGGAAAAGAAAAAGTCACAAGCACTAAAGAATCTGCTTGCGTCCAAAACTAGCAAAAAATATATATAAAGAATTGAAACTGGAAAAAGTACAACAGCATTAAAATGAAAGAACAAGAAACACTGGAAAGCTGAAAGAGAAATAATATGAAAGAATGAAAATCGGCATGAGAAATGACATATGCGCAGTCTGTCAACCATTTAGAATTTACGCACTGAATGATTTCAAAAAGAACGAAAGATATTTCAGGATTTCCGTGAAAAGGAGATAACATTCTATAAATGAGAAGTAATCAAATCAATCCAATATAGATATGCAATAAAAAACTATAGGGCTGAAATTATTAAGCAGTCACTATGAAAGCGAAATAATCAATATAAGAAATCTATATCGATGATATATGTAAAAGACATGGTGAAAAGGAAAAACATAGAAACATCAGAAGCGGATGCAACGTTAATTAGAAATATCGAGAAACATTCAACAAAAGACAATGGTGGAAACATTACCCCCACAATTTCGTTGTGAACTTACGAAATGGGAAAAGTTAAGAGGACCGCGAAATTGGAACAAAGTTGTTTTAAGACCGTCACGAAAAATTCATGAAAATGGTGTGGCACAAATGAATGGTAGCTTCAAATTCATTTCACAAGCGCAATGCGAGAAAAAAAAAAAAAAATAGTACATTCAGCAAATGCATATTTGCGCTGGATGATCTGAGGAATATTAAGAAGACTAGAAATTCTCTTCTTTCTCTTGTATCTCTCTCACACACTTCCCACTCTACTCACCCTACCGCATGAGCGGAGTAAATTGGATTGCAGGTGCCTTCGGCCTCTTTTGTCTTAAGCAAGACCGCATAATAAAGACTTGAAATAACACGCAAAATATTATAAAAGTGTAATGTAAAGACTCACATATAGGAAATCCATATGGGTAACAAAGGATGATCGTCTAGTTAAATTTAAAAATGGGTATTTTCATGACACAGTTTCGTTTGGATAAAACAAGATTATTCACATATTTATAACACCAGAGAATATTGCATTATATATATATATATATATATATATATATATATATATATATATATATATATATATATATATATATATATATATATATATATATATATATATATATATATATATATATATATATATATATATATATATATATATATATATATATATATATATATATATATATATATATATATATATATATATATATATATATATATATATATATATATATATATATATATATATATAAATATATATATATATATATATATATATATATATATATATATATATATATATATATATATATATATATATATATATATATATATATATATATATATATATATATATATATATATATATATATATATATATATATATATATATATATATATATATATATATATATATATATATATATATATATATATATATTGCAATGAAGGAAAATTCTTTCCAAGCAACCTCACCTGTTTTACCATTATCACGTAACTGATAGAGAATACAATTCATTTTAATTATTTCTTAAAAGAAATAATTAAAATGTGGGTTTCATTGGCCCTTTCACCAGTTCTTCTCCTTTCCCTCTCTCTGTTCAAAATGACTGCCTAAAATTCTGATTTATAGGTGTGGCCTCTGAGGATGCAAATTCCTCACCGGCGTCAGACGACCGGAAGGGGAGGCGCCAAAAACAGAAAGTCTGGCCGCCCTGCCACGTGGGAATGCCCCACTTGCATAATGCTACAGAACACAAGGCGGAGATTGACCTTTGCACCACCTATCTGGATGCCAAAGCGTAATTCCCCGAGGTCATAAATGGTCCATGCAACAGCAGTCAGTGAGAGAAGCGCTCAGAACCACATTAAGGACAGATGTCCTTACATTTACCTGTCCCTTGTACCATCCACGTGTTCCACCCCGAGGTTTGGACCAGAACATTTTTGTTGTGACCCCCCTTCATTTTCCTCCCTCCAACACCGGAGTGCCTATTGGATGAGGGCATCGTCATCGTGATGAAGGTAATGTACTAGAATGAGGTTTCTTAGTCAGTCACAATCCTGTTATTTCTCTGTCTGATTTATTTTCTATTTCCACTGTGTGATCGCCTTCAGTAATTGTGTTGAAGCATCAAGTGTCAACGTAATTATGCATTTAGTGTTAAATCAAGTTATTTGGCACCATTTGTGCATTCTCTCAGTTCCCTTCGAGCGTTTCATTATTCTTGCAAGTAACTGTCTTGCACCTCTTGCAGATTGGCCTTGGCTGTGGAACCACTCTCGGCTTTATCCCTTAATCTACCCCTCTGCGATGTCTCTGTTATGAAGACATCATTGGTGTAGAATATTTCTCCTGTGTAGAATTCATTCATTGAGCAGGACCTTGTTATTGCTTGCCCTTAATTCTTCATTCTTCTGAATTGTGTTTATTATGTAAATAGAATTAATTAAGAGAACCTTGAGTTTACGCAATCTTCCCTCACATGAAGAAGGCTCTAAGCCAACAGTTTTTCCATGATTTATTCGTCGACAGTGTTGCCTTAATTGGTATATTCAATCAGATAATTTAGTAAAAGACAATAGGTTTCTTGATAATGTAAAGAACTCTCTGCAACTATCCGTTGCCACCCAGAATCAAGTATCAAAGGCAGATATGTAGCAATATATATATATATATATATATATATATATATATATATATATATATATATATATATATATATATATATATATATATATATATATATATATATATATATATATATATATGTTATGCAGTTTAGTTTTTTTTGTTTTGCGTTGCACCACATATGAACGACCGTGTCTGAATGCCGTGAGATGCTTGGATTCTTCATCGAGAGGAACTTGCCAATATCCACTCAGTAAATCGAGGCTAGAAAACCTTGGCACCTCCTAATTGAGCTAACATGTCATTAATGACTGGCATTGGCATTCGATCAGGGATGGTGTGGGAATTCAATTTACGGTAATCAATTACCATCCTCCAAGTACCGTCTTTCTTTGGAACTAGCAGTAAAGGTGAATTATAAGGTGACTTAGAAGGTATTACAACTCCATCTTCCTTCATCTCTTCAACCATCTCGTCTACAATGGGTCTTTGACTTATTGGAAGTTTGTAGTTAGGTATATAAAAAGGTCTAGCACCATCTTCTATGACTATTTTGTGCTGCAGGACATCTGTCCTTCCTAACTTATCTCCTGTTACTGCTACAACACTCCTATATTTCTCTAATATCTGTATTAACCTGTCCCTACAATGAGGAAAATCTGTATTATTTACTTCCCTTCTAATTTAACTCTTGTGTCAGCTACAGAGACAAATGCTTTTTCACTTAGGGTTAGTAAAGGGTTAGTAATCACAATTCCTTTACAGAATTCTATGCAGGTGGCATGCAATTCTAGTCTCTTGTCAGAATAATTATACACATAAGTCGTACAATTTCCACCATTAAGTCTTACTAGGGAATTGTCCATTTTCACAAAGTCTGGTAAGTCTTCATTAACTAATAACACATCTGTATCACCTAGGTTTTTATCTGTTACAATTCTAAGACAAACCTTTGTCAGACCTTGTGGATGCAGTATAATGCTATTGTTTAATTTGAGTTTTACAAGATTATCATCGGCAGTACTAACTAAGCAGATCTCTTCTGCATTCTGTGCATCGGCAGTGTAACAGACATCAGTATCATCTGAATTTTCATCTTGTAGTATCACAGAACCTATCTCTGTCATTTTTAGGTTGCCTAACAGCAACACCTCATTGAGATACTTCTCTTCCGTATCTTCTCTTATTATTAAGTGACTACAATCTATTAGCGTGTCGGGATCGTCAGGTTGGGAAAAAGAACTAAGTTCCTCGGAGGTATCTACTTGTCGTGCACTTGAGTTATCAGGTTCATACCTGCTATCTGAGAATTCCTCCTGAGTGGCTTCTAGGCTTTTAAAAGTAGTTTGTCTATCTTCTCCTATTTCTTCTATCATTGAATTTCTACACACTGTCCTACCCGGGTTAGCATTAACTTCTATTTCTATCTGTTGGATGTCTACTTCTTCAGATGAGGCTGTCTCAGGTAAAGTGATCAAGTTTATCTGAAACTGTTCCTCTTCTTCAAGAGAGCAAACATTTCCTCTATCAATTTCCTTGATAGTGATTCTTCCATTTCTACAATCAGTGCAATTCCACATCTTTTTATAGCCTGGAAGGAAAATAGAGCTTGAGCTGGAAAATATTTCTCTTCCAACACCACAAACTCTTCCCTGTATTTCTTATTTAGAATTTCTATCTCTAAATTGACATTGCCTATAGCCCTTATTTGCTTTCCAGCGATCCCCTTTATGGTCCTATAGGATTCTCTCATTTGGGAAAGCTCACAACCTATATGTTTTATTAAAGTGCCTTTATCTATGATACTTACAGTACTGCCTGTATCCAACAATATGGAACTCAGTACACCTTCTAAGTGTACTTGTATGATAGGCAACTCTTCCTGACACGTATTAAAAATTCTTTACAGAAAACACTATTTCATTACTTCGAGTAATGTCTGTTGGGGACACATCCTTATTCACTGTCACTATTTCTTTCTGTAAGGATGGACCTTTCTGCTGCACTCTCTGTGATTGTCACTGAGAATCCCCTTGATTTGGGTTACTGGGAGGTATTTTGATTATTAGGCTGAGTACTTTGGTTAATTTGAGACCCCTGAGAATTTCCCTGTTTGTTGTACCAACAGTTTTGGATCAAATGTCCTGTCTTATTGCAATTGAACACCATTTGTTTCTTCTACAATTCTGTGTTGTATGGTTGTTATAACCACAATTTCCACAACTTTGTCTCTGCCTATTGAACTGTGGCCTATTATTCCCTGAATTTTGGCCTTGACTAGCTCCCCTCTGTCCAGGAGTCCTGTTATTTCCACTGTTATTTCCATTAGTTCCAGTGGTATTCCCATTGTTACCTCGATTTGGCGGCCTACCTTGATGGTTTCTATTTGATTGATTAAATCTCCTATTGTTGTTCCCACCATTTCTATCAAACGAATTTCTATTTCCCTGATACCTAGACCTAGCTTGCCTGATTGGTTTCTATTGGACTGATTGCTATTATTTCTTGGGTTTCCACTAGCTACGGTTCCCGTAAAATCTGCACTACTTTTGATGAATTCTGTTTTTTACTTTCCTTTCTATGTACATCAAAGTTTGTACAATTCCATCATTTGGCTTCCTATCACAGTACTTCCTTAAGGCTACTCTTTCTTCCTTACCCAAAGCATCGTAGATTGGTCCTAAGGACATATATCTAAGTACCTTGGATATACTAGCTAAATCTGTTTCATCATCATCAAATTCATCCTTCCTTCCAACAACAATTCCTACAGCTTTCATATCTGTCGTCACTCTATCTATAGCTTCTTCTACTCTAGTGGCTAAAACTAAGTGATTACCCTCATATTTCTGATGATGGAAAGTTCCTATGTTATACCATGGATCTTTCTGTGCTTCTGGTTGCCAAAATTGTAAGCACTGTTTCTTGAATTCGTTAAACAGAGTAATATTCCTAAAAGTACTGAATGAAGAACTGTATGTGCATCACCATGTTCCATAGTAACATACAAGAGTGCTTCATCTATTTTCTTTCTCTCATCTGTGATACCAGCAGCTGAAATTCTGCTTTCTGTGTCTGCTATCCATCGATTTACACCATATTCTTCTAATCTACTTTTATCTACATTACTTGGGTCTACCGTTCCACAAAATCTAGTGGCTTTGGTTATTACGGCGGCTTGCGCCATGTTGGGATTTCTAGGTACAATGGAAGTTATTGGGTTAGTGGTTACAACTGAAGGGTTAGGCGCACTCGGTAAACTAAGTGGGGACCTTGACTACGAGAACGTCTGGGTCTAGTATTACTAGGATCAATTGGTCTAGAAAGTCGTTCAGGTACAGGTCTTAGGTTATATGGAGTCTGGTCTTCGCTTCTTGTCTGTTGCAGTCGGGGAGATAACTTCGTCCAAAGTGTTATTCTTATTAATTCATAAAATATTCAATGATTCCAAGAATGAAAAATTGAAAAAAATTAATTTGAGAATCAGGTACTTACTTCAATTGCATGTTTGCTGAGTTGACTGTATCCCTCTATACAAAAAAAATTCAAATTTTTCCTAACTCATTCCTTCATAGGACTCTCTCACAATCTGAAAAAGTCTGATATTAGTCTTATGTATACAATTGTTTGGGTTCCACTGCAAAATGCTGCGCCAAGTGTTTAACAATAAAATTTATTATGATAGAATTATTTAAACAGAATTGTCTCTATCACCAAGTGAACGAAAATTTCTATTTCGTAAAAAAAATTACTAAATATGAGAAAAAAAAATTATTTCCTTCGTACAACAATAAAGAAAAATTCTTCAGAATATTATTCAAAAGAAAAATAATTTACTTAAATCATTTATGTTAAAAAAATCATTTGCGCACTGCAGGAAAATTAATTATATAAAATTTCACTCACACAAAAAAAATTTTATTATTCACAGAGAAAAAATTCTCTTGATAATTCCCCGATACTAGGAATGAATGTTTACTATTCAATTAGCTTCGTGTCGCCTTGCACTTGAAGATCGCGCTGATTGCACTTGAGCGCAATTTGTCGTTAGCATCCAGCGATAATTCGGCACAGCTCGGCCGACTTCCAGTCCGTACTTGCTGAATTTGGCGAAGAAAAATTTTGGAATCCCTTCCAAATTGTTGATTGAAGACGTTACTTCCTTTCTCCGGAGGCGGTTATCAACGCGTTGACTTTTGAACTTTATCGCCGTTCCGAATTCTTCACTCTCTTTCGTCGCCGCCTTCCGCTCTCATTCGTCGCCGTCGTCGTCACTGCCCTGCTACCGCTACTTTTCGCTAAGTCTCCCTTTTAGCGACCAAAAATTTTGGGAATTTCGTGTATTTAAGTCAGTACACGATAGAAAAGTTCACTGAACTGACGTAGATATTAGCGACTTTCATACGTCCGCCAACACTGTTTGTTTTCGTCTTCTCCGCTTCTGCGATCGGCGTAGTATAGGGCGAGTTGCTGATTCTTTCTTTCGTAAATTTCGTTTTCTTATAAAAATCACCGCTGTTCTATGCCGTGATTATTACTATTGTTCTTATTATGTTCATATACAATTATTAAACTGAATTTCTGGTTGATCTTATGCGAATGTTCGGAAGTTTCAAACTAGGCAGAGATTTACCGCTGTCAATTTTTCATTCTGATCGACGCAAAAAGATTCACTGCTTCTTGGAATATTTCGTTCTGCTTCGTTTCCCTTCTGCTACAGTGTTGATGTTGTATTGGTGTTTCTAGTGCTGAAGACCGTCTTGAGATTATTTGCGCTGTTAAATTGAGAGTTAGTTTCAGCGCCGTCACTGCTCACTCTCTGTAAATTTCTCTAGGGCCGTGAACTTTAATGTTTTTCAATTGTGCGCTGGGCGAAATCCTCCGAAACTGCCACCAAATTTTATTATGCCGTGAGTATTTCTTTGTTTTGCGTTGCACCACATATGAACGACCGTGTCTGTAGACTTCACTTGATAGTAACGCAGGGGACTCGGTAAGTTAGGTTGAAATTGTCTATTAATATTTTTCTTTATTTCAGGAGGGGGTAAGTATTCACCGGGCACGGTTTTTCATAAGTTTTTTACAAAACTATTTCACACGGCCAGCCACACTGGACTTAGAAATTTCTTGATGTTAAGAGAGGAGCGAGTGACACAATCCTACCCAATTTGGTTTCCAAGTAAGTCTGCTAAAAATTGATCAGAATGAACTCTGGACCTATGTTGAATAAAACTCCGCCTCCTTGAGGACGTCTACTTTACTCTTAATGGTTCAATCTTAACTCCCACTTTTGGCAAGGAAAAATCAGGTCAATTTTGCTGACCTTTTCGCTTCATAACCTATCCTCTAACTCCTCCTTCCTTTCCCACATCTTGGAGGTTTGTTATGGTTAGTCTTCAATTTACTTGGTCCCATGACTCATCATTTTAAACTATCAACATCGTGTCTCTCTCTCTCTCTCTTTCATAATCCCGATCAGTGAATCTCATACTTATTCACTGCATAACATATATATATATATATATATATATATATATATATATATATATATATATATATATATATATATATATATATATATATATATATATATATATATATATATATATATATATATATATATATATATATATATATATATATATATATATATATATATATATATATATATATATATATATATATATATATATATATATATATATATATATATATATATATATATATATATATATATATATATATAATATATAAATATATATATATATATATATATATATATATATATATATATATATATATATATATATATATATATATATATATGCATATATACATACATAAAATACAAAAATGTTTGCTTGGTTTTCTTTCCATCACAAAAAGGATGTTTATTTTAATTGACGCTTTAGTTTAAACCTAGAGGGATGGACATTTTGGTGATAATAAACACTTGAAAATCTGCTGATATAGGCATGTATTGCTCTAGAAGTTCGGTATGCAGAAAGGTCACTTATGCTGTTAACACAAAACCTCCGAGGTCGACTTAATTCTTTGCCCTGCAGGTTCCTTTGAATTCTCTTTCGAATTAATATTTCAAATATTTTCCATGGGAAAAAAATGAAAACACTTTTTTCCTGAATTTTCCATTGAAACAACAAATACTATAGACTTCAAAATGATGCCATTGAAATAAGCCGTATTAAAATTTTGTTAACATCGACAGAGACTTAAAAAAAAAAAAAAGTAATGTTTCAAAAATTTCTTCCACTATCTAAAACAATGGCGAAAAAGATTTCTATGATAAAGATAGGAAGGTACTAACGGACGCAGAAAAAAACACTCGAGAAAAGTGTCACCAAGAAAAACTTTCTTTTATTTCCGCTTTCCCCTGATACCTTTCACTTTCATTTTGTTTTAGATTTCCTTTCCTACTATTTTTACTGTCAATAAAAAAAAAGAGATTTGGTCTTTTTGGTGTTGATTAATGTTAGTTTCTTCTTACTTTCCTTCAACATCCTACTTAAATTAAAAAGGAAAATGAATGCAAATGCGAATGAGAGGGCGTTAAGGTGAGAGAGAGAGAGAGAGAGAGAGAGAGAGAACTAATACAAATATTCTTTTTGATCTTCGGGAAGGACAATTTGGAGACTGAAAACTTGAGTCTTGTTTTCAAAAATGTATCTTAAGGAATCCCTGATTATCGAGCAGCTGCAGAGACAAAAAGAAATAGAATGGCAGACACTGAGGAGGAAGAGCTGTTAGTATCGCACGAAAGTGAGTGTGTACTCTGTGAACGTAAAAGAAATTTGAATCGCTGGAGAGGGGCAGCAGAATCATATTTCGATTTTTGATCCTTGGGAGAATATGCTACCATTTCTACAAAAGGTATAAGCACTTATATGCTCATATAATATAGATGGCATTAAGTATTCTATTGTTGCTATTCGAGAAAATTCTTTTATGGTCTCAAGAGTGAGTCATATTTATAGCTTTCTACGAGACTGGAATAAAAAAATCATTCGTTTTTTCCCTTTGCAAATTTTATTGGTCCTTACTGTTAATGTTATCGTTCATATATTGTTACCTCAAGAATTTTGGCTAGAATATCAATAATTCTTTTTCTATCCGAGAAGCTAAGAATTTGCTTTAAATAAAATACAAAAAAATTTTTGCTTGGGTTTCTTTAATTCGACACTTTTAATTAAACCTAGAGGGATGGTCATTTTGGTGATAATAAACACTTGAAAATCTGCTGATACAGATATGGATCCTGAAGTTTGGTATGTAGAAAGGTCACTTATGCTGTTAACATAAAACCTCCGAGGTCGACTTAATTCTTTGTTCTGCAGGTTCCTTTGAATTCTCTTTCGAATTAATATTTCAAATATTTTCCTGTGTAAAAAATGAAAACACTTTTTTTCCTGAATTTTCCAATGAAACAACAAATACTACAGACTTAAAAATGACGTCACTGAAGTAAACCGTATTAAAATTTTGTTACTTTTCCCTCATTTATCTCGCATTCAGTATTTGCATATCTCTCGTCGCAACTATCTTCATTTGCTTCCCACTGATAGCCTTCTTTTCTTTTTTCCATCCCTTTCTCTCTTTCTGTTTTTGGAGGGATTGTATTAGGAGTGTCCATTCATACGATCGATCATTTGAGAAAATTTTGTTGCATCAAATGAACCCACATCTAATTATTGAGGAAAAGCCAAAACCCAATGACACTTCGCTTGTGTCAAAGCAAATGGCCATAGTTTTACGCACGAATTACTTATATATTGGATAATATGCCTTTGTGAGAGTTTCTTAATTGCTTAAAACCTGAATCTATGCAAATAATAACTGTTTCGTAAGTTACTGGAGTGCATATTTTATTCCTTGAAAATTTCTGTAATTAAAATTTCAAGTAATCTCCTAAAGTCACAAAAATCCCAGAATATCATCGCCATTGTGAGAAATTCTGTGAATGTATTTGAAAAAAAAAATAAAAATTTCAGAACAACCAATAACAAGCATCCAGTTCCCCTCTTGCATTTGTCTTAGCGACCATTTAGAGTAGCACTACACGCTCTACAGCTTAGGAAGGCAGCCATATCTTTTGGTCCTTCCAGGAAAATGGTCCTTTCATAGCAACTCATGCTGACACAATTTTAATAATATCAAAATGTTCACTGCTTACGTAAATCTACATAATATATTCATTCTTCAAACGAAGTATTATTGTACCTTCTCAGCATTCTCCTTACTTTATTTGAACCATCATTGTAATATTTTACTTTGAACTCTTTGGAACCATTTTCTTTGACCTGCAATAGCCTCTCTCCAAAACACCTTTCATGGCTTCTATTTTGCTTATCTGTTTTCTCTCTGTTTCTGGTGAATGATTATTCTCTGCTCATTTTCCATCCTAGAGTTCCCTCCTTCCTCTTTTCCAGCTCATGACTGGAGCATCGTGATCTTATTCTTTTTCCTTTTCTGGCAATTTCATCGCCTAATCTTAGCATCCACATCTTACATTCCTTTTCTCTCGCGCTCCTGAAAGTTCTAATAAATACGTGTCCTTGCTTTGTTTCGCTCTTTAACACAGCGTTTTTGACCTAGTGTACATTCTGTTTACGGACTACCCTTCTTTGCATTTCAACTCAATTAGTTCTTTAACATTGGTTTTCAAGAAAATTAAACTTTTCCAGCTGCCTTGAAACAACTTTGTACTTCCCAATTTGTTTTTAAAAAGCGAATAAGAACCTCCAGCCATTCTTTTGCAGCTCTGTAGTACTATTGAGCTTAATAGTTATGGTTTACCATGATCTTTCCAACACAATTTTCTCTTTCCCAAGCCTACTTGTATAATGTTATTTAACACATTAAATAATATTCATCTTTCCTCTGATCGAGGTTCCGTTCACATTCATTCCTCTCTTTCACTAAGTCATTAGGAGAGCTTTCTATTTCTGCTCTCGACTTCTCTTTGATCACACGAAAACCTTCCATGTATTTGGTGGGAGCATTTGCTATCACTCTTTCCTGCAAATTTTCTTCATTATCCCAGTTTCTACTGTATCATTACAAACGCCAATCATTCGCAAATACGCAGGCACAATTAATCAGACAGATAACGAAAAAAAAGAAGATAATTCTTGTGTTTGTGGAATACTTAGAAATTTTCTGCCAAAAACTGAGACGAAGGCTTTAAATCAGCCTTACGTCTTCAGAATTCTGTATTTTATTACATGATATACGACTACATCTCGACTCATTTCAGAGATGAAAACTCTCCAATAAACGACGAAAGTAAAGACAAATTGCTGTATAAGGAAGTGGAAGGAAGCTAAATTGAAGTTAATTTTTTCCTGGCTCCCAGAATACAGGAAATTCTGATGTCAACGTAAAATCTTCTGAGGCAGACAGACAGACAGACAGACAGGCAGGCAGGCTCAGAGGAGAACAAAGAGGAAGTCTAATTTATTATTTCGCTCTGAGAAACTAATCATTTCATAATCCTCAAATCCATAATTTTGAAATGATGTGCATACCCTCTAACACGGCAGCCATCATTACGTCTGTTATTTATTACTCTCTCTCTCTCTCTCTCTCTCTCTCTCTCTCTCTCTCTCTCTCTCTCTCTCTCTCTCTCTCTCTCATTTCTCTATGGTAGCGACTCGCTCCAGCTATATGCACGCCGTTTACAGCTGCAGCAGCCAAAAAGCCACAGTGGGTTTAAAGAAAATTGGTTCAAATAATTTGTACATGAGCAGGATCGAACTCGGAAGTTCGCAATTTAGAGGCAAGAGCGGTAAAGCACAAAGCTCGAAGGGAAGAGAGAGAGAGAGAGAGAGAGAGAGAGAGAGAGAGAGAGAGAGACCTTTGTCGGACTCCATAAATTATCATATAACGAAAAGCATTTTTCAAACAAGGAACAGGATTCAGAGATGGGCTTATTTTTTTAGTGAAACTCAGATTAACAACATCCTTGTTTTACTTATACAGTAATTTGTGTATCTAGAAAATGATGAGAATGAAATTATGAGAGACTGGTCTTTTCGTATGTTCATAATCCCTCTTGCAATCACAATTACATGTCTCAAAGTTAAATATGTAAGCACTATATATATATATATATATATATATATATATATATATATATATATATATATATATATATATATATATATATATATATATATATATATATATATATATATATATATATATATATATATATGTAATAAGCTACAAAAGTCCTTTAATAAAAAATTCGCTCTACCTCGAAAGCAATATATTTTTATGTTACTCCAAGGGGAATTTTTAGTTGATAATAAGTTCGTCGTCTCGTGGGCTCGAACCACGGAAGACAAGAACTCAGGACGACGAACTTATGAACTAAAAAATTTCCCTTCGGGTAACATATATGAAAATATATTATTTCCGAGGTAGAGCGAATTGGATATTAAAGGACGTTTGTAGCTTAATGCTTGTATATGAATTACGGTGATGTGGTAAAAATTCATTCATAATATGGCTGCGTGCGACAAACGCACTACATGGTTAGCATGTCAGAGGTGGGCTGATATCGATTCTAAATACAAATACCTGAGTTTGACGGGATTTGTAGGTGGGAGTCGGTATCTACTTATACCTCACTTGTTGGCCGTGGGGCTAAAATCGCGTCACTGTAGTTCTGAGTACTGTGTTCCGTGGTTCGAGCCCACGAGACGACGAACTTATTATCAACCAAAAAATTCCCCTTCGGCTAACATATATGAAAATATATTTTTTCCTAGGTAGAGTGAATTGGATATTAATTAAAGGACGTTTGTAGCTTAATGCTTGCATATGAATCACGGTGATGTGATAAAAATTCATTCAGATATATAATTATATATATATATATATATATATATATATATATATATATATATATATATATATATATATATATATATATATATGTGTGTGTGTGTGTGTGTGTGTTTATATATATATATATATATATATATATATATATATATATATATATATATATATATATATATATATATATATATATATATATATATATATATATATTATATTATAATAACTCAGCAGTCTCGCACAGTGCACCTCCCCCCCCACCTAATTTACCCCTTTGTTTATTGACTAGAAATCAGAGCCAGCTGTCAACATTCCGATCCGTCCCTTTTTACCTGGAACAGATATTGAGATGACACAGATAACAGGAGCTAGGAGGATATTTTATGCCACTCCCTTTTAAGAGGCTTACCCCGACTAATCCTCTTAAGACGGCCTTCCTAAAGGCAAATTAAGCTGCCCGAATTGTCTTACACCCGCAGGACACCTGGGAAGAGCCCCGCAAATCGCTGAACACCTGGCTGTGATTCATCCTTTGCACCTGACTCATAGCCCTGGCTGCGTGCATTATAAAGGAAAGGAGCAGTAAGCAGTAGTTAGTTAGTTGTGGGAGCATAAGACATGCAGACACAGTAAGAGACCTCCACGTGGGCGAGCGGTAACATTGCTGAGAAGATTTCTTTCCCCGTCCGACTCCCAACTCCAGACTCCAGTCTCCAGTCATCCTCGAGAGAACCGCCACACGTGTGATCTTCCCTCGTCCTTCTTTCGTCAGAAACCAGCTTCCCCCAAGGTAAAGTGGAGTAAAGACTTTTCGGTCACAAAAGTTTGCCCTTTAGAAAGCCTGGAGTACCAGCATTTCATTTCTGTACTTGTGCCAGTTTATCCCTTGCCATTTCCAATGTCCTGTGTTCGAGTGTAAAAGTGGTCATTCATTCCTTGCGTCTTTGGCGCCCTCAGTGCAAACTCGAGTCATATTCTGTGTTAAATTGTTCCTTTACTGGCATGTAATGTGTAAACCTCTCTTGCAGAGGGACCCATTCACAGTGGACTCATCTTGGCCTGTGCCCTACCTTTAATCAAGGCTCCCTTAGAAGGATCTTCAGGCGTTGCAAGCCCTTTATCAATTTACTTATCCATTTTCCCTTCAAATGCTTGCTTTTGTAAATATAATTCTTTAATTTAGCCCAAGTGTTTACGTAACATTTCCTTATGAAGTAGAGCCTTCATCTCCTAAATTCTCCCCTTTTTCTTATTTTTTTTACGATTTCCCTTTACGCAAGTCAGAACTCCAAGGCCAATTAAATAAAGTTTCCGTTGCCGGCCTGTAAAATACCATAAACCCAGGGAAATATGTAAAAATATATATGCATACATATATGACATTTTTTATCACACCGTGATTCATATACAATCATGAAGCTACAAATGTCACTTAATATCAAATCCACGCTGCCGCGGGAATATCTCCGATGGGGAATTATCACCGAAGGGGAATTTATAAGTGATAAATGGACGGGCACTGCTGGTGGCGTATCTGTGTCGCAGGATCGAGTCTCGCCAGTGCCCGTCCATTTATCACTTATCAATTCCCCTTCGGTGATAATTCCCCATCGGGGATATTCCCGAGGCAGCGTGGATTTGATATTAAGCGACATTTGTAGCTTCATGATTATATATACATACACACACACACACACACACACACACACACACACACACACACACACACACATATATATATATATATATATATATATATATATATATATATATATATATATATATATATATATATATATATATATATATATATATATATATATATATATATATATATATATATATATATAGTATTAAATTTTTAAACCTCCATATTTTTTAATCACCTCTAAACCTTCTCATCTCTTAAGGATATCACCTAAAATGCATTGAACATTTACCCATTTCCCAATGCCCAAAGAAAGAAAACTCTCGAGTGCCAAAGAATCAAGAAGTTTACTCTCTTCCTGAACCGGAATTCCAAAAAAAATAAAACTTCGTTTACTCTCTTCCTGAACCGGAATTCCCCCCCAAAAAATAAAACTTCATAAAATTTCTCCTCGACAAAGAGCTTCACAAATCCTCAAATAATGATGCAGCGATTCCTTGTGAAATCTTGCTTCCGAGAAGAGAGATTTCCTCAGCTGCTTGAGGGCTCCCGTCGGAGGAGCTTCAAATAAAGGAAATCCCTGGAAAATCCCTTTATATAGAGAGATAATCTCAAAATTTTAGATGAAAAAAGAATGTGTTAGTGAAATCAGGACTAAATGAGCAGGATACCACGTCATAACTTCTATAGAATTTGTTAAATACATTAGTCATATAAAAAAAAGACATAACGCCGTTTAAAAGGATTAAGGCATGCGGGTGCTATGAAATTAAAATAGTCAGTTTTCGAAATTTTCTAACATAAATTGTTTTATTAAAAACTGACGATAAAAAAAATAACTGAAATACTGAGAAACTATTAACAAAGATATTAAAAAAAAAAAAACACTTCGGAATAAAAGCGCACAATAAAGTAGCAGCAGCTGGAAACTGGAATAAAATCATTTTAAGATTGCAAGTAGATTTTCATTGAATATAGAACTAGGAAAAGATTAGTAAGATAAATTTGTATATCAACATAGTGAATGATGTAACGGCATTTGGGATACGCGAGAGAAGCGCTTTTAACATTCCACAAATTATTATGCCTTTTTATCTTATTTTAATTTGGTCTCAAAATATCAAACTCTTTTTTTTTTTTACATTTTGCATATTTTCAAATTTGAATTTATACCTTTTTACCGTAATTTCCATAACCCATAGAAAACACTTATTTTTAATTCGCCCCTTTCAAAAATTATCATTATACTTTATATATATTATATATATATATATATTTATATATATATATATATATATATATATATATATATATATATATATATATATATATATATATATATATATATATATATATATATATATATATATATATAACATTTACTCTCAACGTTCCTTTTCATTGAAAAAGGCAAGTTATCACATCAATGTGCTGCTCTCTTCTTTTTCCGTTTCTGAGCGTCGTGAGGACACTACAGTGGCATCACATCGTCAGTGACATCATGGAATGACCAAGAAAGGTCTTGTGTAGAAACATTAAATTGCAACATAAAAGTCTTTGAAAGTTGGCTACCGAAGGTGAACTGATGGATAAGGAAGGTGGAAAACCAAGATTAACACTGCTTTAAATAAAGAAAATTCTTTTAATCAATAATACCTTTTGTAGCATTAGCAAGTAATCTTTTAAGTACATTAATTTATTCATTTTCTGGAAATATATGCTTAGATACAGACATTTCATAACATTAAACCCCTCCATTGTTTTAGATGATGTTATTGTATGACAATAGAAAACTAGTCTAAAAATTTAGCTCATGTCCGAGAAATAAAAAAAAAAAAATAGAAGTGAATTTTCGTTATCTGTTCATAGAATGTCCTGCAAAACTACAAAGTCATTTTAAATATTGATTACTTTACTTTATAAAAGAAAAAATTCTCTAGATACTGGACTTTAAATTCTTAATAGTGTTTTCATACAACTTTTATGCAAGCATTGAAAGGACATCATGAGAGTTAAATTAACAAAAATTCTATTAAAATGAAGCCCAATATATTACCTTCTGTGGAATCATGAATAGCCCCCATAGCAAAAAAAGTCAGTGAAGTGTTAATGATCTTATATAAGAAAAAAAATATTGCTGACAACCTCATGTACTTCAGCGCTTGGGTATTATTGTAAAAAGAGATAATTGCAGAAGTCGAAAAATCAATATATCAACACTAGGGATATTTTAGATACTTGAAATGTGAAGCCACCTACATTCTTTAAGTAAAAATCTTTAAAACGTTGAAGTTAAAGAATAAACAAACATAAAACAGTATAGAAAAAATCTATGAATAAAGAGGTGAATGCATTGTAAGCATGCAACTCACCTGGAAATAGATAATGACGACAAACAATTCTTTGGGGATTTTAACCGCCGACCTGTGAGTGGATATATTATTGGATGGCTAATAACAGGTCAGCGCTGGGAGATTTAAACAGGATTAGGGGTTCCGACCCCCAAAGAGAAGGCTTGTCTTTTTTGGAAGTTAATTGATAAAGAGATGAAATTCTAAAAAAAAGAAAAATAAAATCGCTTTAAACCTGCAATTAAAGTTTCATTAAAAAATAAGCAAGATAGACTATCAGAATCCCCGAGCCATTTTCTTCATCTACTAAACTAAATATAAAATTAGCCAAGGATAGGAAAGTGAATCTGTAAATGTTAAAAAAAAAAAAAAACATTTCTTAATCTTATTCAGTAAATGTCAACATAACAGATATTTGTATTGAATTAAAGCAGATAAAAACTCGACAATATTGATTTATATTGTTTAAGAAACTTATAAAACTCAACTTGAGCTATTATTATTGTTATGATTATATTATTCGTTAGATGAAACCTATTCACATGGAATACGTCCATAGGGGCCATTGACTTAAAATTCAAGATTCCAAAGAATATGGTGTTCATTAGGAAGAAGTAAGAGGAAGTAAAGGGAAATACAGAAAGAAGAGATACCACTTATTAAAAAAAAAAAATAAATTAATAAATAGATAAATAGACTGAAATGTATCAAAATGCAAGAGGAACAGCACTAGGGCAGCTATGCATCGCATTTTCTCTTGAATTTCTGAAGTTCCATTTGCACGACATCCTCAGGGAGACTGATCCACAGACCAACGGTGTAAGGAATAAAGGACTAATGGAACTGAGAAGTACGACAGCGAGGCACATTACTATATATAGGTGCTGTTGCTTAATGAATCTGGTTGCTTTCGGCAGATAAGGGGGATCAGGGATCAATTGTGAATGTGAAAGGTCTCTGTTGAAATACAACTTATTTACAAACAAGAGACCATACGTCGATGGTCCAAGTCATCACTGCTACTATTAGGAAAAAGAACCCAACCATCACGATCCACTCTGTCTAAAAGAGATAAAGCTCTGGCGGAAGAAGACATCCACACAGGAGAACAGTATTTCGGTAAAGGAAGGACAAATGACCTAAAACTGGTTGCATTGATTTTATTAGTTATAAATATATGAGGCCCTATGAACAATACCTGACTTCGTGCGGCATTTGCTGAAACTTTCATTAGATGTTTCTCAAAAGTTAGATGTGAGTCAAAAGTTACACCTAGAATAGTTAAAGCTTCAGACTCATTCAGAAAAGTCCCATCCACCTGAAGGGGATGATGGGGTGGGAAATCTACACGAGACCTGCTTTTCAATAGCTTTCGTTTTACTGGAGTTCAGCCTCATACCCCATCGACTACACCATTCCCTGATCCGTTCCGTGTTCCGACTGAAGCTGAGAGCAGCTTCAATTATCATAAATGGAGACTTTACTACACCCACAAGTGTTGCATCATAGTCTTGTTTTCCAGGTCAACAACCATATCACTTGTATCCACTAAAAATAACTGTGGACTAACAACAGTGCCCTGTGGAACTCCAGACACAATAGGTCTTGGTTCACTAACGATCCCGTCCACAGCAACTGGCTGCTGCCTACCTGTAAGTAAATCTTGAAGTATTCCTAAAACATATCTACCCATTCCAAGATTCTGAAGTTTATAAATAAGTGCCTTGTGATTTACTAAATTGAAAGCAGCACTAGAGTCTATTTGAATTATTCTGCACTCAAAACCCTTATCTAGGTTCCCTTGAACATGCCATGATAAGTCTAAAAGACCTAACCAGCTCTTTCTAAGTAAAAAGCAATCTACTAGTAAATACTGGGTGAACTGAAGGACTAAGGTATGAACTTTTCTTACGGAATATCAAATCGAGCTTAACAGCTGGTTTACCACTGCTGATAAACAGCTCAGCGGTCTGGAAAACTATTCTAATAATAATAATTAATTTTCTTACGACTGATTCTGAATCACTGAAAAATAATATGTTTAGCCAATCTGCTTTGTTAATGGTAGAAATTTATTTAATGTTCAAATGACATTGTATCGATACAATGTCATTTTATAAAGTCCTACATTTAACATGTATGTTAATAAGGCAATAATTTTTATATTGCCATTCAATAACACATTGTACTCATCTGTTTCTTTGGATCATGTGATTTCATTAAAAAAAGATCCTTCAAGATTGGAGCATGTCATTTTGCACCGTTGAATATTTCCATCTACAGACTGTTTCATTTAATAATAAAAAAAAAAAAATTATTTGCTTAGATCTTGATACTTTTATTAAATTTATCATTACTTCTGTAAGGCATAACTAATTTTGCATATGGATAATGACGTGTTATTATTTCGAAGAATGTACATTTCATTTGAACTGTGCCATCTCAAAATTAATGGAATTATTAAACGTTTAAGAATGAACAAATATTTCCAACTGTGTCATGAAAGTGGAAAACTTTTTAAGAAATCTTCTTGGAATGGGAAAGAGTTTAGAGAAAATTGGTATGTCAATAGAACTAAACTAAAGAATGACGGCAATGCACATTTACAGACATCCTCATTTGCAAGCTCTTGCAAAGAGGCGAAAGTTGTGCTCATAATGAAAAGGAAGATTAAACGTGACTGAATGTCGACATCACACACACAGAGCAGATGAGGCTTCATACTAGTTATGAGAATTAATTTGGAAACTGAAAATTGCATAAATACAATCATATTACATGAAAGGGGACTGCTGAATTTAGTAGCCTTTAGATAAGATATTCACAAAATAGGGACTCCACCTGAGATAAGCTGCAGCTACTAGTAGTCAGCTACTCGATTCACTATAAATAAAGGGCTTGAATAACTACCTTCTCTAATTCCATGCACCACAGAGAAACAAGTGTACTTAAAGACAAATAGTTAGAATGATATATTTTCCTTTAGAATTAATGACCAAATGACTGATATAAGTCTGCTTGTTAATAAACCCTCCATTTTTCTGAAAAAAGAAGTCGGAGATGGCAATGAACAAAGGTGATGCCAGTCCGATGCAACACGAACGAATAAAAAAAATATATTTATATATTGTAAAGATTAGCGCCAAAATACGCTATGAAAGTGCCTGCCTTTCTGCTTTGCTTGGCCGATAGTTAGGCCTCTGTCTATTTTGAACCTGTGAGAGGTAGTGAATTCTGGTTCGGTTTAGTTTCAACCAGTAGAAGTCAGGGTTTATAAGAGACACTCAAAAGCTATAATTCTCGCCTGGGGCAGTAACTGGCTTGCGCCGTTTTCTTTGGTACAGAAGTGTGACCCGGTCAGGACATCGCCCCCGCCCCCACACCCGTCCAGAAGCAATAAAAGGTCAGGGCGAGAGAAGCTCGCTCTCACACATAGTCGGTAGTTTAAGCAAGGAGGTCACGAGTGCACACCTCGCCCACCCCCCCTCTTTCCCTCGATGCCACGTGGAGTAGCTGCTCTCTGCTTTGCACCCCAACCACGTGGTCAGCATCCATTGCAAGTGGGGATTTGCAAGTCCCAAAGTGAGCGGAAACTCAACTGCAGCCGTTCATCATCACAAGGACGCCCTTTTCCGCCCCCAACCTACGACTTGAAAGCAGCTCCTTGGTGAGGGAGGCCCTTTCTCGACGCACACACGTGAACCCTGGCAGAAGACGCCGCTGGACGCCGACGTCGGCCTTACGCCCCTACAATTTGGTAAAGTACCTAGAACGAGTTGGTTAGTCACGTTATGTTCGCCCCTGTGCATTTATTAAACTTCTGGGCCTATAACTTGGTATTCCCTGAGCTTCTTTGGTTCAATCCCGGCCCACGTATTCACTGCCTCCTTGCCCTGAGTCACAAGTCAACCCTCGGGGAAGTCCTTGGCGCCCTCAGCCCATTTGTCGGTACCTTGGGAGACCAAATATTCGCTCATTATCGTCCCCAATAAACCCATTTCGTCGGTAATTCGGGAGACCTATACGTTCCAGTCTTGTCCCCAAGTCAGCCCGTTTGTCAGTACCTTGGGAGACCAAATATTCGTTCATTATCATCCCCAAAAAGCCCGTTTTGTCGGTAACTTGGGAGACCGGAGAATTCCAATTCCTAATTCCCGCCGTAGCCCACTGTGCCAGGGCGGGAGATCATTCTTATGTCCTTTGGGGAAAATTCCAAATTCCCACGGCTCTGGGAAATTAATTCTGTGTGTTAGTTGCGTCCTCTTCCACCTGCAAAATGTCGACCAGATCTCAGCAGAGCGAGGATTTCAAGTTCTTCATGTCCTCTGGGAAGGAACTCAGCCTTTCCGGGAGAGAACTAAGAGACTGGGTACAGGAGAGGATGGACGCCATACAGGCAGAGAGACAGGCTCAGGAGAGATGAGAAGAAGCAGCGAGACGGGAACGAGAAGCAGAGAGACAGGCTCAAGAGAAACGAGAAGTAGTGGAAAGGGAAGAAAGGGACAAGCAGCGTGCCCATGAACTCGCAATGCTGCAACGGCGTGGCCCTTCGCCTCCACTTGCCACCAAGGAGATGAGTGCCTTCAGCCAGGCTCTCGCCTGCGTGCCAAAGTGAACGGAGGCCGAGCCCGAGGTGTGGCTCGACAGCGCCGAGACAGTCTTAAAGGCCTGCCCCCTGAGTGCAGCCGAACTCTCCCTGGTGTTGGGCAAGTTCCTTGGAGGGAAGGCCCTTATTGCCTACAAAGCTCTCCCACTGGAGGAGCAGGAAAATTGGGATGTCGTCCGCCAGACTATCGCCAAGGCGTACGAAATAACCCCTGAACGCTGGAGGAGGCACTGGCGAGGGCAAGTGAAGGAAGTAAATCAGACCTGGGCAGACTGGGCCTACCAGGCCGAGAATGCCCATGCCAAATGGTTCGAGTCCGTGGGGGTTACGACCCTCAACGAGGCAATCGAACAGATAAAAATAGAGCACTTCCTACTCTACACCCCTCCAGCCCTTGCCACGCACGTCGCCGAGAAGGAGCCTACGACGTTGGTGGAATGCTGTCACATCGCTGACTCCTGGGATACTCATCACCCCCAGGAGAGCTCCTTCCACCCGCCTTCCTTTCGGGTGCCCCTCCGCCGAAGAATGGGCAATCACAGAAACCTGTTGTGTGTGGGTTCTGTAAAAAGATCGGGCATTCCAAAGAACAATGACGAAGTAAACCACCAGAGCCTCTTTCTCCTGGACAACCCACTAATAAATCGCCTGCGCCCTCTGTAGGGGCAGTGCGAAGAGATTTCAGCCAAACCTTTTGCACGGTGTGCAAGGTTTATGGCCACTCTTCCTCATGGGCCAAATGCCCTAGAAATAATAAGTCCGGTAATCCTGCCATCGCCCTGGCAGTAACGAATCCCGAGTCCTTAGGCCCTCCTGCCGAGGGTCCCATATATGTGGCACCTCCTCGAGGTAGATACTCAGCACGCCAGGTCAAGGCATTTGACGACTCTGGCGCGCAAATGTCCCTCATAAGGAAAGACAAAGTTCCCTATGGAGCTACAATAGACTGATGCAAACTCGTCACAATTGAGGGCATAAACGATTTTAAAATGATCCTCCCTACGGTCCAACTGAGGGTCACCCGACCCCACAGAGCCAGGACCCTTCATCTCGCCGTAGCGAAACACATTCCAGGAGGCTATGACGTCCTCCTGGGCCAGGACTTTACATCCCCTTCCAAACCACGACAATTCTGGGTTCAAAATTCCCCAACTAATCCTCCAAACCCGAGTCCAGTGCCCGGCATGGCAGCAGTGCCAGTGCCGAGGCCTCAGCCAGATCTCCCTTCAGGAGAATCTCGGCTATCAACTCCTCTGCCAGTGCCACTTGGGCGCACTGAGCAGTGCCAGTCTCCGTCCGTCCAGACAGACGAGACCACTACCACGTTGCTACCAGCGCCAGTGCCAATGTCAGTGCCAGAGCATGCCCCTGATCCACCTCCAAGGGATCCAACTCCAAACACCCACTCTTCGCCCGGCCTGGTGCCGCTGCCAGTGTCGGTAACAAGAGAGACGGGTTCTCCTGACCCCAGCGGAGGCTCAACCAAAGGCACGGATTCGCAACCCGGGCGTGAGCTGGTCACCACTGCATGCTAGTCAACCACGCCCCCTCCAGCTGTCCCCTCTCTCTCGCCGCCCGCCGCAGATTCCTTCGCGAGTCATGATTCTGCCCAGCCTTCCTGGGCTGATGAACTCTGCGAACTGCGCCGGTTAATGTCCGAGCTGGCGAACAAAATTCCTGTGTCAGTTGTTGCAGCAGCTGACCCAGATGACACCCCTTGCCACCCTTCGGCCTCGGGCCCTCCGATTCCCCAGCCAAGGACAACGGTCCAAGGAGGAGAGGTTCGCGGCGGAATTACCACTGGTGTGGGCGATCGCAGGTAGTCCACAACGAGCTCCCGAGCTCCTCTGGCACCTGTGCAAACTTGGCATAAGGCCACCTCTTCATCTTTTGAACATCTTGGCACCTTTCATCCAGAACAGGATGTCAAGGCCTTCCGCTATCTTCTTCCTTTCCTTTGGAATTTCTATCCCTCATCCTTCTCTGTCGATCCTTCCTTTACACTTTCCCTTAATTACCACCGCAAGTGGCAGTTAACATATGGGATATCATCCCCTTTAAAATGCATTAATCATTTGAACCTTGAAGCAGTGAGAGAGACAGAGTGGGAAGTGGCACGCCCTTACGCCCATCCCTTGGCACAAGGCAGGCGTGTCAGCTCTTCCTGAAGGGGTCGCGCCCTTTGGGTTTACTTTCCCAGCCCGTGGGCTGAGAGTAGTTCTGACCGTCGTCTATTGGCGACGGGCGTTAGATTAATAAATAAACAATAAATACCTCACTCTGTTATCCTTCGTTTTCTGCGTATATTATTTACTCTTTCATTTAATCTTTTTTTCTCTATTCTGTTAACGACTCTCGAGTCATAAGATTCCTGCCCTTGCGAGTTTTAACGTTATCCTTTTGATACCAGCGGCGTGTCCCGCCCCTCAGTAAGAAGTCATGTCCTTCGTTTGTCATTCAGTGTAGTTTTCTTTTTTATTTTTATTGAGTTATTTTTGTGGAGAATTCTATCCCTGTCCAATTCCCCCTCATTTGTTTATCCTCCCATTCATACTTCGAGTGAGTAGCTATTTATAACTTACACTTGAGTTGTAGGCCGCGGATGTAAAAATTTAGCGTTGTTGAAGTTAGCGAATTAAGACCCGCGAATAATCTCTTTGCCTCGCCGCTGTCAGACTACTGTCACTTCATTTTAGCGCTCGCGGGAGGTATTAGCTACTAATCGAGTTTGGGAACAATTATTGTCCACCGATTGGAAAGAGGAATTGAATTTTGTTATTACAGTTTCTAGTAAAGGGGATATCATTTAAAACCAACGGTGTATTACCACTTATACCGACTCTTCAAGGCACAACTAATCGCATGCATGTAATTCCAGGATAGCAGTAAGAAGTTGGTTGATTTACATTTGTTTTCCTTTTACATCCTGCCTTGTATGTTTTATTTTTTTTTATTTTGTAACTTTGAAGTGTTCTTTGTTTATTTTCTTTTGAGCGCCTTATTATCCCAGTAAAGTAAAGCGAGTAAAGAATGGGTAGAATTAGTACTTATGAAGTATTTCAGCAATAATTAATTTGCAAGTAAGGGCACCTTTTATTGTATATTCTAAATTACACTCTACACCTAAAGTATACCTTCAGTTTGTTATTGATCAGTATTGCAGCAGAGTTTTGCAAATAAAGTAAAGTAACAGTTGTAGCAAAGCAGAAAATAAAGTCGAATGTTTTCTTCGCTCATTTTTGCTGTTATCGACATTCGCACCCGCTTGAAGGTGTGAATGTCATCTTGCTAGGGGAGCTGTAAGGATTAGCACCAAAATACGCTATGAAAGCGCCCGCCTTTCTGCTTTGCTTGGCCAATAGATAGGCCTCTGTCTATTTTGAACCTGTGAGAGGTAGTGAATTTTGGTTCGGGTTAGTTTCAACCAGTAGAAGTCGGGGTTTATAAGAGACACTCAAAAGCTATAATTCTCACCTGGGGCAGTAACTGGCTTGCGCCGTTTTCTTTGGTACAGAAGCGTGACCTGGTCAGGACATCGCCCCCATCCAGAAGCAATAAAAGGTCAGGGCGAGAGAAGCTCGCTCTCACACATAGTCGGTAGTTTAAGCAAGGAGGTCACAAGTGCAGACCTCGCCCCCCCCCCTCTTTCCTCGACGCCACGTGGAGTAGCTGTCCTCTGCTTTGCACCCCAACCATGTGGTCAGCATCCATTACAAGTGGGAATTTGCAAGTCCCAAAAGCGAGCGGAAACTCAACTGCAGCGGTTCATCATCACAAGGGCACCCTTTTCCGCCCCCAACCTACGACTTGAAAGCAGCTCCTTGGTGAGGGATGCCCTTTGTCGATGCACACACGTGAACCCTGGCAGAAGACGCCGCTGGACGCCGACGTCAGCCTTACGCCCCTACAATTTGGTAAAGTACCTAGAATGAGTTGCTTAGTCACGTTATGTTCGCCCCTGTGCATTTATTAAATTTCTGGGCCTATAACTTGGTATTCCCTGAGCTTCTTTGGTTCAATCTCGGCCCACGTGTTCACTGCCTCCTTGCCCTGAGTCACAATTCAACCCTCGGGGGAGTCCTTGGTGCCCTCAGTGCACACCCGAGTAATTCATTCCCCAAGTTCCAGGCTTATATTGTAACCTAAGTTCTCACATCGTTTCAGAAGAACGATCGTAGCAGAATTCTCCTTGGTCCGTGTTCCTGGCATTCCCAAGCTTCCCCCCTTCGGGAGGACTTGTGCAGCAGCAATTTAACATATTTCAGTTAATTTTCCTTTTGATCTTGTGTGTTATGAGAATATACCTATTTTTGTATCCACGTGTTTCACGCACTTACCTTTGAGAAAGAGCCCTCCGCTCCTTGTACCACTCCTTTTAGTTTGTGTTTTATATGTCCTGGTTATCTTGCAAGGCAATTATAGAGTAAAGTAATAAATGTGAGTCTTAAGAACCACCTGCACTAGGAAAACATATAAATATATATATATATATATATATATATATATATATATATATATATATATATATATATATATATATATATAATATATATATATATATATATATATATATATATATATATATATATATATATATATATATATATATATATATATATATATATATATATATATATATATATATATATATATATATATATATATATATATATATATATATATATATTCTACTTACGAGTACACGAGTAAACCAAATGTTAGGAAGAGAAGGATTCTAGAGAAAAAAAAATAAAATAAAACAAACAATGATTACTGCTGATAACAATAGCAACTAAACCTTAATCCACTTCAGCCATCAAAACCCTTGCACAGCTGCGCAAGACATTTGCATTCAAATCACGTTACCAAGACTGTGCTGCGAAAAGACCTATGGCAGTTGTCAAGGCTAAGTACCAACCTGGAAGCTCAAGACGATTCAACTTTGTGGAAAAAGGAAGGACAGTCACGCCTCATCAGACATCGCATCTCATAACTAGCGTCAGACGTTGTAACTCTCACTTAATGATGTGTGAATGGAAACTTTGGAGTGAACCTCTGTGTTTTCCAGTCCATGAACTGCCGTTGTTTTTTTATGTTCCCGCCCCGTTAGTGCCCTTTGCATGCAAATGACTGCGACTGTCCGCTCTGTTATATACAGAACATTAGCAAAATACGGGAGAGAAGCAAGGTAGCATAAGTTGCGCTTGCCCAAAAATTCCAATTTCATAAGACCCTGAGAGTTACTCTATGCATTTTTCAAATTAGGATTTTGTTACTTTGTAATGAATGAATGAACTGGCACAGATGACTCTATCAGTTTCATGTTAATATAATTTTGACTTTTATGCTTGAAGTTCCGAGAATTTTCATTTTTAAACTTTAAAAAAGTTTCTCTAATTTAAAGTCTTGTATGGTACACTGTGTACCTGTGAACATGGTTTAATTGTCTCTGACAATCCATTTATATAGTTTTATTTTAAGGCTTTAATTAAACTGCATGAATATATCATACGTTTTGCACAGATACATTTAGCCTCTGCTAAAAGTTTTTTTTTTGCTTCTATTTTGCAACTTCGTGAACAATGATAACGGACGAGCAACTGTAGACTCTGTTCCCCAAAGTAGAGCTTATCCTCTTTGGTGGCAGGGTACATATAAGACATTTTTGGTGCGCTCCGCAGCGTGTTTAGGCCAACCCAAATCTATGCTAAAATCCCAACCTTGCTCCCGAGAACTAGACCGGGGGCGGTGACATACTGACATAGAGAATGAAGCGAGGAAAATAAAGGTAGTGCTGCAAAAGAAGTCTGAGCAGAGTAGGAGTAGCCTATGGGTCTCATGTGTAGACATCAGTTTATTACATAACTGTTCCAGAAACAAACAAATTATTGGTTGGCCACCCGGTGTAATTTCTAAACAGCTAATTTTGATTCTTGTGATAATAGTCGAGATGCGTATTACCAGAAATTCTTCCCTTGCGATGGAGAATCTCAATGTCATTATACCAGTGAAGACGGGACGAAAACTCTCTCTCATCTGTTGTAGGTTGATGCTGCGATAAGTAAAGAAAGCACTCCACTTCCTCCTTCAAAAAGATATTATTACTATAAAGGCTGTTAAGTTTGTTTCTTGTTGTGACTGTTCGTTTTGCTCTTGTGGAGTTAGTGATTTTTAGGTCTAATTCTTTCTGAATAGTCGTTTTGATGCCGCTATCAAAATCTAGAGTTTCAGTTTCTCTGAAAACCATTTCCTTCTCCTTAATATGTTTTTCTATATTTCCGTTTTGATTTTTAGCTACCTCTTTACCAAATACTTCCTGTATTGGATGGTGGGCAATGTTTCAGCTACTGGTGTCTCATTCTTGAATAATTAGGCATATTTTCTTTCACATATCCATTGTCGAACGTATCTTTTCAATACTCTCTGGCTTTCTGCAGTCTCCTGAGCTTGAATGGATGTTATGTAGTTGGTCTCCGTAGGTTGCGTTTGAAGTTAATAATTCTGGTACACTAGTGTTGAAGATCCTTCATTATCATCTGTGCCTAGAAGAAAAGAACAAATATGGAAAGTGGTGTTAAATTAATCCACTGACATCTTTTTTTCGGTTCCCTCTTCCCCTTGTCTTTCAAACAGTGTGCAAACATGCTTAGTAGAAGGAGTGAGGATGACGCCTGGTGGTTTAGCAAGAGGATGCCTTACACTTTCCATTTTCTCTTTCTTTATCTTTACCTATAACTTCATTTTCAAAACCACCACTACTCGTCCTTCCTTCAGTGGCTGGTAAATCTGCAGACGTATTTATCCTTGCTGGGTGGTGGTGGCTCATCCCTTTTGACCAGTTCCATTCCAGCGACAATATTATTCATTATGGGCATACACTTTTTAATACTAATTTTACATTTATATATTGTTCCTGTTATTGTTTTCATTAAGTTTTAAATGTTACTTTATGCTTGTTTTACATGTTGTTGCTTCTTTCCGGCAATATTGAACTGAATTTTGGTCTACAGAATCGATCAGAAATGTTGTATTTTATCTAGCAATGTCCATGAATTATATAAGAAAAAAGTACTTGGATGCAACTGCTGTTAATTTTTATGTCCTCTTTTGTTATGGAACTGTTGTGTCTGATTTACGACTTATTCTAGAACTGTTTAAGAAGAAGATTTTACTCAAGCGTAATGCCATTTCAAGGGTGCATAGAATGGCTAGTATATTAGAGAGGGTTTCACTGCATCTTATGAGTGAGGATGTCATGAAGCATAAATGGTTAAAGTCTGTGGAAGATTGATAAACCTTTGTCTTTGCCAGCTATAGGTACCCAGATTGAGATGACTATTTATGGCTTGCTTACCAAAATGGCAGTTGTTCACAAAGTTATCTCCAAGGCTTGTTGCCAATCTGGTAACTGTCTTGATCTTATATTGAAAGATGTTATAGGCATTGTATCTTGTGGAGTAGGCTGGCCAGTTGGTTCATGTGAACATTGTTTTATTAAGGCTAATAAGGAGATGAATAAAGTTGTTCCTGGTGTTAACTTTTTCAAGAAAGTTTCGTCTTTAAGTAGATAAGCCATGGTTTAATACAGCATGTGTTACGATTCCAAGAAATGTTATAGATTCTTTCAGTCACTAAACAAATAGGATTTGACACCAGCAATTGAAATATGGGAATTGAATACAAAAAGAAACTCACAGAACATACGACACATTTATTTATAACCTTATCTACAAACAAAGAAAATGAGATGTTGCTTCCCCTCAGCTTTCAATCAACATGACACAAATCAGAATAAATCAAAGCAGTTATAGATAGGGGGAACAGATTGGAAGGTTGAGTAATTCAAATATGTAACTGGTGAGTTGGTGAGTTATCTTTTGTGGTTAGAGTTTCAGTTGAAGAGATGATGCTGGTATGAGGGCATTGGGCTCAAAGATGTCATAAAAAGTGTGGCTTCAGGATGGGATAGCAAATGTTTTTCTCCCAGAATCCTGAGACTGTGCAGATGGAGGGTAGGAAAGGCTGACTGCTTCTCCAGGGCTGACTCTTCTCCTCATCACAGGCAGGAAGGGCCAACTGCTTCTCCTCATCACAGGCAGGAAGGGCCAACTGCTTCTCCTCATCACAGGCAGGAAGGCCAACTGCTTCTCCTGTCACAGGCAGTGTCACTGGTCACAGGCAGGAAGGGCCAACTGCTTCTCCCCGTCACAGGCAGGAAGGGCTGACTGCTTCTCCTCCTCCTCACAGGCAGGAAGGGCTTCTCCCTCGACTGCTTCTCTTCTTGTCACAGGCAGGAAGGGCCGACTGCTTTCGTCACAGGCAGGTAGGGCCGACTGCTTCTCCTGTCACAGGCAGGAGGGATGGGCTTCTCCTGTCACAGGCAGGAAGGGCCAACTGCTTCTCCTCATCACAGGCAGGAAGGGCCAACTGCTTCTCCTCATCACAGGCAGGAAGGGCCAACTGCTTCTCCCTCACAGGCGTCACAGGCAGGAAGGGCTGACTGCTTCTCTTCTTGTCACAGGCAGGAAGGGCTGACTGCTTCTCCCGTCACAGGCAGGAAGGGCTGACTGCTTCTCCTCGCAGGCGCCACTGCTTCTCCAGGAAGGGGAGGGGAAGGGCCGACTGCTTCTCCTTGTCAGGCAGGCAGGAAGAGCCGACTGCTTCTCCTCGTCAGGCAGCTTCTCCTTGCAGGAAGGGATGGGTGGCTTCTCCTTGTCACAGGCAGGAAGGGCCAACTGCTTCTCCTCGTCACAGGCAGGAAGGGCCGACTGCTTCTCCACAGGCAGGAAGGGCCGACTGTTTCTTCTTTTCACAGGCCTCGTCTCGTCACAGGCAGGAAGGGATGGCTGCTTCTCCTCATCACAGGCAGGAAGAGATGGCTGCTTCTCCTCATCACAGGCAGGAAGGGATGGCTGCTTCTCCTCATCACAGGCAGGAAGGGGATGGCTGCTTCTCCTCATCACAGGCAGGAAGGGATGGCTGCTAGGTAGCAGAAGGATGACTGCTTCTCGTCACAGGTATGACAAAAATTGCTGGAGACAGGTGATCAAGCTGTCTGATTCTATTGCTTGCTTTCTCTCTAATGGGCCATTTTATGGAAACTTATGTACCCCTGTAATGACCACATGGCAGGCCTACAATCAAAACTTGCTATCTCTCACGATAAGTAACCTGGGAGGATAAACCATGCAGTCGAGAGAAACAAATTCTCTCGCACGTCTTATATGCAGAAATCTCAACCACTGTATAGTCACTTTTCATATATTGGCATCCTTCTGCATATTGCTATGCCAGTTTTCCTGTATAGAAGGTATAACTGCCAATCAGATGTCTTGTATCTATTCATATGTAAGTCTGTGTCTGTGAAGAAACACAGATGCCTGAATCTAATCCCTTCCCCAATCTCTCAAGGGGTCGGGACTACTTTGTAGCTCGCATGAGCTATTGACCTGTGTGAAAGTTTTGTAAATAGATTAGTAAGCTGTAGACCTCTGTATCTTATTAGTACCTCACTCACATTGGTGACCACCAAAGAGATGCCTGACCAAGCCACCAGCAATGTCTAACACCATCAGTGAAAATCTTACAGCCACCTCCGTATACCTGCTGCCCTTCATGCCCCACCACCCAGAGGGAGGAAACGATTTTCTGCACAAAGAAAATCACCTCAGTGATGCAGAAAAAAGATGCCGTCCTCAAATTCCTGTCTGACAACGTCTTCGAGCAGATAGCAGGATGGTTCGAGGAACTGGGATCCCCCATCACCTACAACATACTGAAGGACCAGCTGAAGTCATCCTTCAGCATGCCACCCGCCCAGAAAGCCAAGAAGTTCCTCAACCATGTGGGGGCCCCGGTAGAAGATGAGAAGCCATCACACATGTACAAGCAACTGTGGTGGCTCATCACACTGCCAGCCAAGGGCGACCAACCTGAGTCAACCTTGGACCTTGTGAGGGAGGTACTCCTAACAAAACTACCCCACCAGACAGTAGCAGCCATGCCCAAAGCCTCTACCACTCCCTTAGAAGAGTTCCTGGAAATGGTCGATGAGACTTATATGGCCCACAAAGCAGCAGACCCCTCACAGCCAGCAGCAGCAAACCCCTCACAGCCAGCAGCAGCAGTAGAGGCACCATGTTGGACCAAGCAGAGTTTAACAACAGAATCAGACAGCGATCCAGACAAGCCAGCCGCCCCATATACAAAAGACGCTTCCCCAGACAGGACTACAAAGGGATGCCTAAACAGAAGAAATAAGAACCTCCACAGGGCATATGCTTTTTCCACTGGAGGTTTGGAAACAAGGCTAGAAAATGCAACAGGGGCTGCCTATTCTCAAAAAACACACTGCAGGGTCGTGTCTTTCATACTAAAGTCAGCGGTGAGCAGACAGGTTGTCTCGTAAGAGAAATCGTGCCTGCTCACCACTGTTTTTCTTCCAGATAGAAAAGAAAAGAACAAACATGCTTCTTCCTAAAAGATGGAAGATTTGACATGGAGTTCTTAGTGGACACCGGAACATGCAGATCATTTATCCCAGCTGCCCAAAAGAAAGACTCAACCCTGCTTCCCCCACCAACCTCCTTATATCAATGGTCAGTGGATCACCACTGAGAATGTACGGAAGGTGGGAGATGAAAATTGCTTTCAGTGGGAAAGAATACAACTGGTCGTTCATCACAGCAGACATGATGACAGTGTTGTTAGGAGCAGATTGCCTAACAGTGCACAACCTACTAGTCAACATAGCTGCTAAACAGGTGATCCCAAGAACAGCACAGAAATCATTCCCCCAAAAGCCGAGCAGATGTACAACAACGAAAGCATCAGTGAGTCAATGGAAGGAAAAAATATGCCTTATCACGAAACTGTGCCAACACCATCCAACTTTGGATAGCCTATCACGAGACAGTGGAGGCGCAGAATGATGACAAGGACCTGCAGCAACTGCAGCAGATCAACCCCACCCTCATGTGGAGTGACCTGTCAATGAACAGCAGAATGATGACCATCACCTGCAGAGGGAATAAGAAGGAGAACCTTTGCTCTCACCCATAACCTATCCCACCCATTGAGCTGATAAACCACCCGAATCATTGCAGAGCGGTAAATCTGGTGGGGGATGAGAAGAGACATGAAGACGTAGACAAGAGAATGCATCCCGTGCTAGAAGTCAAAAGTCACGAGACACATTGAAAGCGGGATAGAAGAGTTCAAAACAATGAACTGCCAACTCGCCCACATACTCGTTGACATAATGGGACCCCTACCTCCCTCACAGGTATACAATTACCTGTTTACCATAATAGACAGGAACACCAGGTGGTGGAAGCAACACCCATCCAACAACAGATGGCAGAGAGCTGCATTAAATCCCTTGTTGACTGGGTCAGTAGGCATGGAGTCCCCCAGATCATCACCAGTGATAGGGGAGCCAACTTCACATCCACCCTGTGAAACGCCCTCTCCTGATAGTGTGGGAAGAAGATGACAGATACGATGGCCTACAACCCTAAAGCCAACAGGATCATTGAGAGGATGCACTAATCATTAAAACATCACTCACCGACAGATGCCAGGGCGGGAGTTGGAGAAAATAACTGCCATGGGTTCTTCTAGGACTGAGAATGACACCGCATGCAGCATTCAACACATCTCCAGCAGAAGTCCTGAACGGTCAAGCATTGACAGTGCCAGCGGACATCTTCCAAGGAAGAACAAAACATTACCATTTGACACCCGAAAAGTGATAGAAAAATTAATACCGGACTAAACAGCCTACAAAACAAACAGAATGGTGTATGTCCCCAAAGATTTACAGAACGTAAAATACACTCTCATCCACATAGACCTGCATTCATACCAGAGCCGACCGACCCACGTATGTTGGCCTCTTGGGGGGGAGGGGAGTCCTGTAACAACCACATGGCAGGCCTACGATCAAAATCTGCTTTCTCCATACCCACGTGGTTGAGAGAAACATTAATTCTCCCGTGTGTCTTTTATGCAAATATCTAAATCACTGTACTGTCTGTATAACTATCAATCAGACGTCCTGGATCCATCCATATGCAAATCTATGTCTGGGAAGAAACACAGATGCCTAAATTTAATCCCTTCCTCGATCTGTCAAGAGGCCGTGACTACTCTGTGGCTCACATGAGCTATTGACCTGTGTGAAAGCTTTGCAGACAAATTAGTAAGCTGTAGACCTCCTTACCTCATTTTGTACCGTACTCACACCCCAATATGGGCGTTGCTGATGATGACACCACAGGCTCTTCAGAACATCCCATGAAGACATGACAGCTTTGTATCCGTTTATATTTCCTTGGTAAAAACTTAATCCCTTGTCCTCACCTCTATTTTCTACTCTTGATTTTGATCACTATTGCATATATAGTCTCGTGTTACCACCATATTTGACTCCCCTCCCCTTGCTGGAAAACGTACCGATGCCTTTGTTTCATAGGCTGCAGTCTTTTTCTTTATGTATAAAAAATTGTTCACAGCATTTTTCCTTCTATAAAAACGACCACTCTTCTTCTATTTTATAAAAGAAAGAGGAGTTTGAAGACCATCTATTACAGCTTGCCTTTAGACCAAATCGTTAATGAGTAGGCTCAGGGCGAATTCTTACGGCAAAGTTCAACAGATTTCCTCATAATTTTAGGTCAAGTGTTTCTAAAGAGGTGAACTTCACACGTCTTTATTCTCTCTCTCTCTCTCTCTCTCTCTCTCTCTCTCTCTTACACACACACACACATACATACACACACACACATACACACACATCCCACACATACACACAATTACTGAAGTGTTACTCTCCGGAAGAAAGCTACCCCCTTTAATCTGGAGTGTAACCTCTGGCGGGTAGAAGGGAAAACCATTGAGTTGTATAAAGGTATGTCTTGAAATGTCTCCATAAATGTACACTATTTTAAATATGAAAATTTTATATCTTGATAAAAGACTTTGAATATCAGGGTTTTATTGTCTTTTCCCTGCTGGGATGGTTGTAAAAATAAACTACATCCATAAAATTTACTTCCAAAGAGTTTTGGTAAAGAAAATGAAAATAGTGAAACATTTTAAAGGCATTGCTAGTTGTGATTTAATGAATAAAACCCCTAAAATGTTGATCAAAATCTTATTTTGTCTTTTATTCTTATTTTATTCTGAAAAGGTGGAATAAAATGGATAAAATATCCTTTATATTTTCTAGGCAAGCAGGATTTAAAAAAAGGGACTAATTTATTACTATTTTGTTGAGGGTCTCTCCATTCACTCAGTTTTTAATAACTAGATAGATGACATTTGCATTCAAGGGAAAAGTTGAGAGCAACTTATAGAAGAAGAATTCTTAGCGCAAATGAAACTCCCTTCGAACCTGTTAACATAATCACCTCACTATAACGCAGGTGGCTAAAGAGTGACGGTGACAGATGGTCCACTGAAATGTGCAGATATTCCATCACTACCCGTATTTCTAAAAACTTCCTCTGAATGACTCCTGGTTGCTGTGGTAATGTTTGAAATAACCAGACTCTCTTACAGCCATGAGTGTGTACCGAAGGGGTGAGTAAGAGGTTTGTCTACAAATTTACTGATTTATTCAAATAACGAAATATAGTGCCTGACACGAGGCGAACAAAATAGGGGTCAGAGTACGACCAACCTTGTTGGTGGATGGAAAGATGTACATAAATCAATACACAAGACATGAATGAAGATATGATACATATAGCTGGAGTGCTGACATTGTAATGCTTGCGCTAAGAATGATACATTTAACATAATAATATGAACGCGAATATATGTACAAAGGATGCGTGACATCTGCTGTGGTTCTTGTACGAGTGCGCTTGGCCCGCGATGATCTCGTTGTCAGATGGAGGGTGTGTGGGTGCGTGTGGGACCCTACAAGTGAAATCAGTTTTTAACGAGATTCACTGATTATGCCGATGATATCTAATGTTAGAAAATTTACCTGAACTAACTGACTGAAGAAGTAATCATCCCTTACATGCATTGAAAAATTTAACACTTTTCATTGTTGAGTGTTTTGGTAAAAAATATCGTTATATTATATTTTTACTCAACTACAACTTATGTATATACAAAGATTCAAAGGAAGAAAGAGTCAATGCATTTCTGTAGTTATTCTTATTGCTGGTATTCATTTCGCTTTTTAAGTATATTTGCTAGGTATCAATTTCTTTTAACAATTACTCTTGTATTTTTCTTATGATCCTGTAGTGTCTAAATAATAGGCTCTCCCTTCGCAACCTGTAACCTGTGTGATAGAAATCTAATTACGGCAAAGATGAATATTAGAAAGTTACTGCTTTTGAAACACAAATCGTCGTCCTTTCAAACTTTTTGCATCATATCCATGGTTCGTTCCATTTGCTTGATTCGTTCCATTTGCTGCCCAGGTTAACATCCTGGTACTCACAGTTTTGGTCATGACGTGAAAATATTCACATGGAATAATTGAAATTTGAAATATGATACTTTCACGAACAGTGCGTTGGAATCGAAGACTTTGGCAGTCTGGGACAGGAACAGTGCGTTGCAATCCCAAGACTCCAGTGTTTCCGTTTCTGTGGATTTTATCTTTATATCTTTATATTCATTAATCATATTTATAAAACAAGAAAAGAGAAACACACACACACACATACACACACACACACACATATATATATATATATATATATATATATATATATATATATATATATATATATATATATATATATATATATATATATATATATATATATATATATATATATATATATATATATATATATATAAAGGACCTCATTCAAACTATGGTATCTAATGGAGTTTTTATTCAAAAATATATTTCTTGGACATATATCCATATTATCATATATATATATATATATATATAGATAGTCCGGCTGTATTTATATCTGTGTGCTGGGTACTTTTAATCCTATAATATAGCTCTTCCTGTGTAACCTGTGTGTCTTGACCTGTGTCTGTGTGTGTCTGATCCCTCCTAAAGGAAAAATATATACATGAAGCGTTCTCAAGTTTTTCTAAGAAATAAGTCAGGAAAAGATTTTTCTAGATTGCTACTTCACATCAACTCTACACATCTTGTTTCATATTCTCCGGGACCCATAACAACAGCTGCCATCGGTTCTGTTGTGTTCCACACATTAACAGTGACGATTTTTCAGTTTATCTGAACCGACAAAACAACTTGGAATTTGGTGTTGCCGATTCAGGTCTTCTTTCCCACTGGAGATGTTGTTGTTGAATTATTATTGACGTCGTTTGCACGCGGCCATTTCTCAATAAAAATGAACATAGACCCAGTACTAAAGTCTAGACACAGCGTACGTGGGATAAACTCTCTCTCTCTCTTCTCTCTCTCTCTCTCTCTCTTTTGTTTCCTCTCTCTTTATTCCTAATGGTGTTTTTAACAGCTCATTCATAAATTTGAAATGTTTCTCCTTTGACGGAATAGAGTTCATTTCTCGGGACAAAAAAGATTTACAATTTCCTACCAAATATTCTCCATTATTTTGAATCCTTTCTCTGAGAAGAGAAAATAGTTTTTCTTGACTTTGAAAACTGGTCCCACCAATACTTAGGTAGTTAATTTCCTAAAGGCTTCGTGAAATTTAAGATGTAGTTGGCTGGTCGATGGGGATGGAAGTATTCACTTTCACGCTTTGCATTGGGAGAGGAGCTTTTGTTAAGTGGGGATGGCCAAGGAGGTCAGGAGGAGGATTTAAACTTCTTTCGAAGGGATGGAGAAGAGACACCAGAGAAAGGCTTAATTGCACTAAACAAGTTATTAGGAATTTAATAAAGTTTGGGACTTCTTGACAAAAATCCTGAAGGCAGGAATATGGCTCGAGCATCCTATTCCTTTTCAGAAATGTAACTTGATATATTTTGGCATTTAGTTTCTCTATCTCTCTCTCTCTCTTCTCTCTCTCTCTCTCTCTCTCTCTCTTCTAAATGATCAACACACACAAACACAGAAACACATTCTTACCTGAACATTTTATGATATTTAATTCACTGTAGAGTTTGAGATAAAGTTTTCCAGTTTTCAAAAGATGCATAAATGATCTCCAGGCTCATAAAAACTTCCATAGACATCAGAGGGGAAGCAACCACAATAATAATAATAATTTTTTAATATAATAATAATTTTAATAATAATAATAAAATAATAATAATAATAAGGGTAACTGTTGCATTTTTAAACAAATGGCGTTTGATGTCGCATCTTAGAGCATCTCCATATTCTATTTTTATTATTTCCACCTTCGTCTCACTGTCCTAACCATTTAATACAATGTTACATACAATAACAAGAATAGAATTTATTTATTGTTTTAAATTCGTCTATCAGGTTGAAATGCTACTTTTCCAAATGAGTCAGGAAAGAACATTTTCCCATTATGTTGTAAAAAATTTCTCCAGTTTCTTCTGCGGTGAGTTTTCTGTCGATGCCTATAATCAGTCTTTACCGAAAACAGATCTGTGGATCTTTCGGTGTTCTCGGTATAATGCTCTATGAGACGGGACCCATGAATCTTTAACCACGGCCAGGTCTGGCTTTTTCTTGGTCCTATATCGTTGCCAGATGCATGATTAAGGCTAACTTTAACAAAAATAAAATAAGAACTGCTGAGGCTAGAGGACTGCAATTTGGTATGTTTGATGATTGGAGGTGGATGATCAATGTACAAATTTGCAGCCCTCTAGCCTCAGTAGTTTTTAAGATCTGAGGGCGGACAGAAAAAGCCATCTCAATAGTTTTCATTTATAGAAAACTAAAAAGGGAGGGAGATGTAAGATCAAGGGCGAAAACTCTGTCAAGAAAATCATATTGTTTCTGAAAGTATCAAACAATCATATGGGTCTGGAGAGAGCGCTTTTCGGTCGCAGTTAGCCTTAAAAAAATTGACGAGAAACTAAAAATAACTTCTTCAAGCAAAATGTTAAGCAAAATGGTAAAACAGTCCTCCTCTTCAGGGACAATTTGTGTAAACATACACACACACACACCCAAGACGTAAAATAATAAACTGCGGCTTCCTGAAGACATTGTCAGTGACGGAACTTGAGGAAATCTTGTATAAACTTAATGGCAGATCATCACCATCCTGCGTCGTCTCGCTCTTGTTATCACGTGCCAACATCAGGAGCAATAGCTCTTAATGGGAGTTTTGCTTCCCCTGATGAGCTCTTATGCTGCCCCGATTAGCGGAGGAGACTCGCCTCTGGAAGTGGAGTATTAAAAGGTGAAAGTGCTCTCAAAGTGCCGTCGATAAGAGTGGCAGTTTTTTACTTGGAGGATAAACAATATGCCCTGTTTTTAAGAATATTTTATTCCTATTTTAATGAAAGCATACACGCAGATATATACATACACACTAAAGATAATATATATATATATATATATATATATATATATATATATATATATATATATATATATATATATATATAAATATACTATGGGCTTAGTAATACTTTATCCTTACAAGAAAGCCATCGTAAGCCCATAAACTAAAGAAATGCAAAATAACAAAGAAATGGTAAGTCGCCAAGTGAAAATGGTTTCTCAGTTTATCATTTGCAATCACAACATGGAAGAAAAAACCAAGGAAACTGGACACCTTCACTAAATTAATTAGGTTGCGAATTTACACAACAGCAATGACTGAGTGAATTGGATACCGCGTCACAATTATGAATACTGGCCCCTTGCAAGTGGTCCCTTAAGACAATTAACAAGAATTCTTATCAACCTGGGAGGGGCTGTTTTCTTCAGGCAATCGGGGAACAGAATCACGTCTTGGCTGGTAATGGCTCTAATGACATTCCTGGAAATGAGACGACTCCAGGCAAGACTAACACGGAGATTATACTCTATAATTGAATAAATGCAAGAATTGGAGGGGGATCCTTTACTCTACTCACTTGCTAGCAGGGGGTGAGAATTACGTTACACTGTTTAACTGGACGAGGCAAGAAGTTACTTGAGCAATGAAATGTGAAAGAGAGGTAATAAATGAGTCCAAAGAAAAAGATACTGGCCAATAATCTCCCGTCCGGGGCACATGACCTTCGTTGCTTCCTGGTTTTGAGTTCACACACAACCTTATGTCGATGTGATCCAAGTTAGCGGCAACATCCGGGAATTGGTGCTTCGGTCCAGCGTGAGAAAACTTGAGTTCCAAAAGTCACCCCGGCTCTGGGGTTTGTACGGGCAGAGGTTACCCATTCTGACCGTCTCCTGGACTTATTTGTCTTGAGCTGCCTTGATGGCGAGACCTCTGTGTTTGTGAGGGAGGGGTTGTTGTTGGACGTATTGCTTTAGGCTACGGATGTGGTGTTTATCTGGGAGTAGGAAAAGAGGTTTTGGCAGCGTAAAAGTCGAAAACTCAGTGTGTGGTACATTGAATTTTGAGATTAAGACAGGGAACAGCGCTCTACCTCCGCAAGTGTTTCTCCTTGAGACTCATAACAAGCCCTCCCTGAAAAAAAGGTGAGACACTGCTCAAACTCCCTTGTCACTACTAGGTCTATGGGTATCCCCCTCTCCCCTACTGCCTGGTATTTTTTATGCCATAAGAGGTTAGTAGTTAGCGATTCAGCGTCAATATTCATATATATATATATATATATATATATATATATATATATATATATATATATATATATATAATCTTATGGTCAGTTTTACTAGATACAGAGGTATATTAATAACCACAACGACCTGTTAACCTCTCATAATACTTCACACTGAAGAAATTAAGAGAGCGCTATGGTTTCTTAAATTAAGGATATATATATATATATATATATATATATATATATATATATATATATATATATATATATATATATATATATATATATATGTATATGTGTGTGTGTGTGTGTGTGTGTGTGTGTGTGTGTGTGTGTGTGTGTGTATGTGTATAGGTGTATATATGATGTGAACTCACTTCATGATTTTCCAAATGCTCTTGACTAAAATGCACGAAATCTCTTTAGTTGGTTTCCATACCATTAAAGGAAAATCCTTTCTGGAGCCGGTCCCTAACGATGGTAATTGCCAGAAATTTTGTGCGTTTTTATCTTCTTTTTTCGCCGAAATAAAAACTATTTGTTTTTGCCAACTTTCTCGCTTCTAAGGGAATGGGTTCTTTGGGACCTCAGATCACGTGCGGGTCGAGAGGGCAAAGCTCAGGTTCAAAGCCTTTTCTAGTAGAGGAAAAATTTCTGGATGGCGTCATTAATTGGATGTCCTTACTAAACATTTCGTGTACACACATACACACACACATACACACACACACACACACACACACACACATATACACATATATATATATATATATATATATATATATATATATATATATATATATATATATATATATACACACACACACATATATATGTATGTATGTATATATACACTCTTTCATTTTTAGACTTTATGAAGAGTTACTGAAATTTCAGTACTATTTTGCATGTACTCACTGGAGAATGTTGGTTAAATGATGCTGTTCCGCAAACTACTCAACGATATTGTCATTCTACTTTAGATAACGAACATATTATTTAATTTGCGTCGATCAAGAAACAAGCAAGTTTCTGTTGCATTAGTAGAGCATTACGTATTACTTACGCATCCAAAGGCCTCAGATCTGCGAAATATTTCACTCTCTCGCCCCTACAAGATATAGCCACTACGAAACCCTGTATATAGATATCGGTGTTTGATCTATGATGACATAATTCATCACTTACTGACTTTAATAACAAATGCTTTTTCACTTCCACCTTCAGAGATAAATGAAAGCTTCTAAGCACCTCGAAATGACCTTCTAAGAGATTTTATGAAAGATCAGAATATTCCTTCCAACCACTCACTTGTGTCTTATGCTCAAAAGAAAGAAAGAAGCAAAAAATTTTTATTGTTGAAAATATTATACGAAATTTGGTAGGAGTGATAACGTCATTATAATCAGCAAGTAATCTTCGCAGGCGTTTGAATACGTTTCTGGATTTGTAAATGACTTGATATTGACGTCATAAATCATATTATGATTTCCAGAACTATCAGAGCGGTTTCTCCAAAAGAGGCGATTATCTTATAAACGTTACTGTGGCTTCCTCAACTATAAAGAATTTTCTATAGCCTCAACAAATCTTCAGCATATCAAGGACTAAAAGATGCTGATTATCCAGGAATAGTTCCTCGAAATCCTCTGTGTTTTAAACATATATATATATATATATATATATATATATATATATATATATATATATATATATATATATATATATATATATATATATATATATATATATATATATATATATATATATATATATATATATGTGTGTGTGTGTGTGTGTGTGTGTGTGTGTGTGTGTGTGTATATGTGTGTGCATACATATATATATATGAGAGTGTTTGGGTTAGTATAAATTTGGTCTGATGAGTTTTGTATGCCTGTTTAATAATCCTACGAATGAAGTGCTAAATAAAGTCAGGGGAAGGAGGAAAAGTGAAGGAGCAACTTGAGGGACAGGCACACAAGTCATGAATGGAGTGTGGAGTAGTGACTGATGCTCGCACATCATATGCAGCTGATTAGTGATGGTGAAGAGAAACTGCTGAGACTACGGAAGATTATGTGAAACTAAATATGAATGGAGGAAAAAAAAAAGTAGTGACTCATGACGGTACCTAAGGACGAAGTTATATATGATTGATATATGGAAAAGGCTGACTTTCTTAGAAGAGTATAAGCTAAAGAAAAAAAGAAGGGATCTCTACAAAAACTTTTAAGGAGAAGAAACTTCATGGAAAAAATTTTGGTATACATCAAGTGAGTGTTGAACCTACTCTCCTTTATGGACATGAAGTGGAAGTCGAATGAACATAAGATAAGGAAGTCGAAAAGATTTGGAAGAGTTATTGCATAGTATATGGAAAGCATAAAAGACTGCAACGATGATTGAAAGGTAAATCAACATTCTTGACTAATCTGGATACATCATGGGAATGGGTGTTGGTGTGTGTCGGAATGTGTTTGTGTACATAATGTACCAATTCCGATTTTCAGAACTTTGTTTTCCTTCCCTTTCTTTAAAAACACGTTAATGAAATAATGAAAATTCGCCCGTATGCTTTCAATTACGACCTTTCATTTTACATGGAATATTATTCGCAATGCTGCAGCGGCCCAAACAAAAAGCTCATCTGTTCACCTGCATCGGAACTATCGCCAGTGCTCTTTGCCATGGTTCATCTGTCAGTCACTTTCCATCGATAGTTTCCACGAGTTGTTAAGAAACTGTCAGAGAGAAATTGACAAGTATTGGCTTCCTCCTCGTTGAATATCAGGAGTTCTCCTTAAGACAAGATGAAGGATTTAGAGACAGTATTCAACCCTTGGTTCCATTTGCGTCGAGCAGGTAATAGACGCTCAGTGTCTCCATGAATTCTTGATTACAGGCAATTCCCAACGTTGATAGATTTAGCTGACAATCACTGAGCGATTTCAAGATAATCACATTCCCAGTGGAAGTCTGGCATCAGATAAGAACGAAGGGTTCAGTGCTTAAAACCGTATGATGAGGCAGTGACTTTTCAAACTCATGATATCGGAGGGTTGAAAATTTTACACTTAATATAGAATTAGAAAAAGCTTAGATATCATTACAATACAAATCCCATATACGAAAAAGAACACGCAAGGGTCAAAGTCAGTCCATTTACTGGGGCCTGACTCATTTCCTTATGTTATCGTTAAGTTTCTAATACAGTAACTACGTTAATACAGACTGTTATATAAATGCGTTGTGCAGAACCTTAAAGTAACGTCACCATCACGAGATATCGCCAGTCTTAATGACGGTGTCGTGAGGAGAATATAATATTCCTCACTCGAATATCATCCTAAAGTGTCTCATCAAGTTTCAAAACTTCAACAGAAACTGGGAATTCTTGTTTTTTTCTTTTATCTCAGTTTTCTCCAAATAAAGGCAAACAGTCTGTTCCTTTCGTTCGGGCATAATTTGAATGCTTTGTCTTTATCTCGGTTTCTTTCGCTTAGACTCCCGATGACTCCTGAATCCTCTACGATGACTTTCAAAGGCTGTATTTTCGTCTTAGCCTCATTTTTAGTTTTCCGAAAAGAAAACTATTGTGCCGGCTTCGTCTGTCCGTCCGCACATTTTTTTTTGTCGTCCCTCAGATCTCAAAAACTGTTGAGGCTAGAGGGCTGCAAATTGGTATGTTGATTATCTGTGCTCCAGTCATCAAACATACATACCAAATTGCAGCCCTCTAGCCTTAGTAGTTTTATTTTATTGAAAGTTAAACTTAGCCATGAATGTGCTTCTGGCAACACAGCAACACAGACCACCACGGCCGGCTGAGAGTTTCATGGGCCGCGGCTCATACAGCATTATACTGAGACCACCGAAAGATAGATCTATTTTCGGTGGCCTTGATTATAAGCTGTGCAGAAAACTTGATTGCGCCAAAGAAACTTCGGTGCATTTTTTTCTTGTTGTTCTGTGTTTGAAAATGTAACAAAACTTAAGGTTCCTTCCCTTTTTTCAAATGGATCGTCATCGATATGATGACAATAAATATACTCTTCCACGAGATTTTTATCGAGTAAAAAACTGCTACTCTTCCTGTCTGTCATGAAAATAAGGTAGTTATTGTAGCCTTCCCTCTTCTGAAAGTGTTGAGGCCGATTGTTAGTTTGTATAGTACGAGGAAATTATCTTAAGACTGTTTAACAAATTACAGAAAAGTGTCAGGATAAGTCATTCCAAAAGATGGATGCGAACAGATTCACTGTAACAAAGACAAAACCACTGTTCATTAACCTTTTCATTCCTAATGTGCCTTCAGGATTTGAGAACCAAGTGGTCAAAGGGTTCACTAAAGTGTTATTGTGAATGCGTTCCTTGAAGTAATCAGTTGTGGTGTACTTCGTTTTCAATTCCTACACATTTATAAGGTCTCTGTTTACTTATCCGTTTTTCTTTTACTTCATTGCCTGTAGAATAGAAAGCTGTACTTGAAAAGATTAGGTTCTTCTTTTCCACTTAAAATTCTGCAATTAATTTTGGGGACTACTTTCGAGAGATTTTAAAGGACTGATGAAGAAAACATGCTATGTCTGAGGAAATCTCAGTTTTTGCTTACAATTTTAAGTTTTGTTTTGAGATGTTCCCGTTAAGGTACAATCAGATAAACAAGTAAACATGACGATAAGCAATAATTATCAACAACTGAGCAATATTTCAGCAAAAAAATTGCTTCATTATTTCTTGTCATTAAGTCTGCATAGTTTACTTTCAGTTGGAAATAATACTTAAACTTCCCTAGGCCACATAACAGCATAGCCATTGTTTTTATTTAGGACGATCATTGCAGTCCCGAGTAATTCCGCCAAAATCACATGATGTTTTTCTTTCATTTGAATCGAAATTGGAGTGTTGAAGGCTTCAAATTGAGGGTTTATGTTTCATGCATACCTGATTAATTGGGAAAAGAGAAGGGCTTTCATCAGATTAATTCCCTTGTTGAATAGCATAATCATGAAGTAAAAGTCAAAGTTGAACTGTTTTGTCTCAAACGAATGTGTGGAAGTCACTTCCAGCCTTTTTATAAATACCCCAGCTGTATCAGAAACACAGCCTTTGATTAGAGTAATAATGATACTTAAAACTAGAAACAAGCAGGTAAGCAGTAGTCTTCGAGAGAGAGGGGTTATTTTTGTTAGAACAGGAAGAACTAATGCAAAGACTTGTCCCTGTGTTGACTTCCCCATTGTATCAGGCAACACCCTAAAATTAACTTTTGGGTATCGATTTCATCTACATGAACACTTTGTAAAAAAAAAAGGTCACAACGAATCATGAAAAACCCAAGAATCTTCTTCAGGCCAAATATAAAAGGATTTCGTAAAACTGCATCGTCACAGGAACCGGAATGTCAGTAATGCAATGTTGATATCCGGAGGTGTTCTTGTTACTGTCAGAGATCAAGTAATGAGAGGAACTTCAGGAACGTCATATCAGCCCCTCTCAAGTCATGACTCTGGTTCAGTCGGCACAAACATTTATTACTTCAAATTTTTCATAATTACTCTTGACGTCAGGTTCCGTGGTCTTTTACGGCGTCCTGATGATCAGTGAGTCACATTAAGATGGAATACTGAACATTATGTGGGCTCTGGTGATACTGATACTCGTGAATGGAATTTAAACGCTTGCTCTAAAAAATTATACATTTCTGGCTTTTAAGAAGTTTATTTTTCCTCAGTATTATATTACACATACACAAGTGGGGGTATATATATACGAGTATATATAAATATAAATAAATATATATATATATATATATATATATATATATATATATATATATATATATATATATATATATATATATATATATATATATATATATATATATATATTTATTTATATATATATTTCTACATCTTTCCAAGCATCCCAGCTACCAAACTCTTAAGTTAAAACTGAAGAATAAAAATACAGCGCAATACTTAGCACTGCCTGACAAGGGAGGACGAAAGGATTATTGGCCCGTCCCTAAATCCATTAATTACACTCTGTATATCTCTCCCACTTTCTCTCTTTGAACATGTGACTTGGGAAGCCTTTTGTTTTCAGGACACGGGGCCGGAAGGAGATTAATTTCTGGTGAGAGGCAGAATAAACTAGATTAAGAGAAAAGTGTGGCTCCTGCAGGAACACCTGGAATGGGCTCGCCCACGAGGCGACCCGCCATTCAAATGACGCGCGCACGTAGAGGAACAACACAAACCCCACCTACATGAGGAAAGCATCATAATCTCTGACCCGAGGTCTTATAAGGGCCTGACCGAAGGAACGAGAGTTAGAGACATAGCTGGACATGAGCGAGACACATCTGTCCTTTGCATTCTCGCCTCCTTCAGAGAGCCATGCCCTTACCACGTGGTCCTATCTTGTAGGGGGCCTTAATATTCTTACAAGTGAAGTCCTTTAGCCCTCCTCCACCGTCATTACCCACGCTGAAGGCAAGTGATGTGTTGTAAAGGTTCTTTTCATTCAGTTACACTGTTTTAATTCTCGCCCTGTACTCCCTAATTTCATTTCTAAGTGCCAGCATTTCCATATTAACCTCACCTTGTTAGAATAGTGTTACGAAAATTCCAGTGTTTGAGTAATCACTTAAAATCGTGTGTTCAAGGCATTCTTGGTACCCTCTGTGCACCGCCGTGTCCTATGCATATTTTACTGTGCCCTTACTGGCCTTTAATTCGTAAATCTCTCCATTTACAGAGGGATTCTCGTGGATTTCTTCCTTGATTGTGCATTGCCCTTCGTGAACCAGCATCGTCGCATCGATGGATCAAACTTCAAGTGTTCATAGTTATAATTAATCTCTCAGACCTTGACTTCTGTTTAATTCATTTCTTCTTCTGATTGGTCATTTAAACGTAAATATATGTATATTCTTAAACTTACCCTACAGTGTTTGCTTACAACTACCTTGTGAGTCAGAGCCTCAGCTCAGTTAAATTCCCATTTTTTCCTGTTTTTTACGATTATCGGAATCAGCAGCAGTCAGATAATATACCAGTATTAAGGTAAGTAACGTAATAAAAATTTTAGTCTATATCTGGCTCATGACAAGCATTTCCTAGGTAAAATCATATATATTTAATATATATATATATATATATATATATATATATATATATATATATATATATATATATATATATATATATATATATATGAATATATATATATATATATATATATATATATATATATATATATATATATATATATATATATATATATATATATATATATATATATATATATATATATATATATATATATATATATATATATATATATATATATATATATATTTATATATATATATATATATATGTTGATATGACTTCCGAGGGGACTGCGTTTTACATTATCTTTGCTAATTATAGCCTTACAAAACCCTCAGGAAGACCATTCTTTCCCTCAAATAGTGTGGATCAAAGGAAAATTAATGAATGGAAGGTCGCCAAATATGTTATGTTTCTTATTTTACACACACAAGATGGTAAATTTAACAGTGGGAATGATGGACAACTCTCGCTAAGATAAAACATGCGAAAAAGTCACAAGCAGAAATTGAATGATTCTTGGGGAAGCAAAATGTGCGTTACATTAATCCTGTTTCTCATTGCTACCAGTTCGCTGACTTTACAGCACAGAAGTAAAAAAAAAAAAAATCGTCAGTTGCTCCACAGTAAATAAGGGAAAGTAGTGGTCTTTATGCTATTTTCTCATATTCTTTGCCTCGAATTTTTTTATCCGTTAAAGTCGAACCTTCAATGACAGTGAAATGGCAATCATCCACTTTGTAGTTTAGTTCGTCTTTTTGTATCGAGAATCGGCGCCAGAAGCGATTTCCAAAGACAAACGAACCGGTCTCGGCACGTTCGATATTGAGGAGAAATTTTATTGGCTATGCGAGTGGGAATAGATGCTGGAAGGAAAACGTCATTAGTCTGAAAATATGAGAGAGAGAGAGAGAGAGAGAGAGAGAGAGAGAGAGAGAGAGAGAGAGAGAGAGAGAGAGAGACATTGTGCTATATGGTCTATAAGCAGAAACTGCCTGAATTTTATCTAACCAAAGCGTCACATTGGTGAGAGAGCGGGACAGAGAAGAAATAAACCAGAGAGGAAAATGTTTGCCTGTGTTTCTACATCACATAACTTGTATTTCTGTGAGAAAAGCTATAGTCACTCTAATTTACCTAAAAATTAAAGGAATGATATCCTCCTATCTTTCTCATTTGGGAAATGGACAGAGACCAAAATCTTTACTAATCCAGCTTCCTTGTCGCTATGGCAACCAAGTATTATACCAGTCCTTTTTCTTTTGTATTATAAGGCAGCAATAGAAATCGGCCGCCTTAACGAGGCTGCACATTCAAAAACTTGCTCTCTCTTAGGTTTCTTTATTAAATCAGTTGACTTTCCATTGGGAATAAAGGCTGGGGCTTGTTAATTAGCCTCATATGACGTGAAAAAATCAGAAGTTTATAAATGCGCAGACACACACACACTTATATAACAAGGACAACCCTTTCCCTTTTCCCTCCCCATACATGTAGACTGTCTTTCAGAGATTTCCTGAGGAAAGCCGGGTAGGTCAGGTAATACATACACACATGCACACACACACATATATACATATACACACACAAAAACACTCACACACATATATATTGTCACGAAGTGATCATGCACCTGGTTATTACACAAATAATAATACCAAAAAGGTACCTCACATCGACCAGATACTTGAAACCTCATAACAAAAATATTAAGACTGAATACTCTAAAGGTACAGTGATCCCATAAAACTTACTTATCAGTTGAGGAAACCAATGTATCTTTATCAAGTTATGGGTGAGGTAACAACTAATAAGTTTTAAACAGACTAGTGGAAAATGGGCATCATTTCAACAAACACTATAACTGTTTCCTGGTTTTATTACACCTAGATATGTTTCAGGTGAACAAACAGATATATCACTTACCTCGTACACATTCATTAATTTCTCTAATTACTGTAGGTCAAAATGTTAAACGTTAAACAAACAAATTTATTTCTAAGTTCAAAAGTTATATACAAAGTTCACAATCTCAAAAAGATTTACTATTAATTGATAACAGTGTAAGATTTAAGCATTTCTTAATCAAGTTTAATTCACAAAACTTTAATTTATTAAGAAAGCAATTTTGTTAAGTAAGATTCAAACCATTAACTATCACTCAAGTTTTAAACATATACCTGATTAATTACACTCAACACGAATGTTCACCAAAATATTACTGACTGGAATCCACATAAATATTTTCTGAAATCTCAATAATGAGTATGCACTAACAAAATGCTAAGTAATCACCAGCACAAAACTTTGTAAAACAGTAGTTATAAAATTAGAGTTATATGATAGCACAGACATATAAGAATAAAATATGCAAAAATGAAAATATACCAATAGCAATTTCCAAGGACAAAAATATGCTTAAAGATTACATCAGTCTTTCAAAAGATTACCTTCACTTTTAAAAAAGGTTAAACTCACGTCTTTCTAAGACTTTCTCAAAGACAATACTGCCAAATCACAATGACATACACAGTGATATATAATTAGCAGCAAGACACATTAGAACTCACAATAAGAGATAACATTCACCTCCTAACAAAATAATAATTCTCTTTCACCTGGAACATCACTTTAACTCTTAACATAATAAAACCAGTAAACATCACATTACCTTTCTTTAGGTGGTACACCATTAAACACTTTACACTATGCTTGCACAATAATAATACCTTAGATCACCTCTTACAAAATGAACACACTTCTTGGGTGAGTTTAACAAAACTTTTACAAACAGGAAAGCAATCAGCATAACACCCTTATACATGAATGGTATCTGAGAGAGAGAGAAGCTTATCCTAGGAACCCCTGTGACTGACTGACTGTCTCTGGATTAGTACTGCACTTTTAACTCCAAACCCTCCCAGAATACATGATACATAAAGTGTACATACATTAGACATACAGGTATACATGTATGGTATACATACAGAAACTCTAAGGCCCAGAAGTAAATATGCCAGAACTCTTATCAATGACTGACATCTTCGCTGGACACTCGAACACTTGAACAAACAAAAGGGAGGTATTTGTGACCCAAAACTGGCTGGCTGTCAGCATGTCAACTTCAACTCTCTCTGTCTCATTCTCTCTTTCTCAGTTTACGAAAAAGAATAAGCACAGACACAGCTAATAAACATGGGTTAGTCACACATGATAAATGAATAACAGGCAATTCCCGCTAGCTGTCAAACTCATCAGATAAGTCAAGAGGGCTCTTTGCCTTCCTCCAAATGCGACTTTCTTCACACCAAACACCTGTGTAAATATAGTGGGAAACGCTAAGCGATAAGAATCTACCCTTTCTCTCAACAACATGCTAAGACTCAGTATACGACTTAATATACTAAACAAATGGAAAAAACACATCAAAACACTTTAATATTACATGATACACAATTTATCTGTAAGAAAAGACATTTTAAAATCACATTATTACAACAAACGACGAATCTGCAAGCAAAACATCAAAATTTTCACAGAGATACATATTACACTTGTAGATTGGTTATATATATTATAACACCCTATAAGATTTCTACCCCCAGAAGATTAATTATCCCGGGTTCGAATCCACCGATTCGGAACGGGATAAATAATCTATGATTACCACTGCTCTCTCCAAAAATGTTCTCTTTCTTTACACAACAAGATTATACAAACAATCAGGGAATTATTATGGCTGAAAAAACTTACACAAAACAGACAATAAACTCTAAGCACATTCACAAATCTTTGTAACTCTTTTACCACTTTAGAAACACACTGGCTTGCCAAATATTATCAAGTAATTGATCAATAAGAGGTAAGGGATAATTATCAGCTACACTGATGGAATTCAGTTTTCTATAATCAGTACACATCGTAAATGAACTGTAATGACCTGAACTGGGCTCTGCCAATCCGTGCTGCAACAAATATTCAACTTCCTTTTTCAAAACATCTCGATGAAAGACGATGTACGATAAGCTCTTTGTTGAATGGTTTTAGCATCTTCTCTGATCTTTATCTCCACGCTCTGTCGTTTGGTACACTTAGGTATGTCTGTAAAAATCTCCAGGAAACTTTGGATCATACCAATTAATTCTTTGCTTTGTTCAACACTTAGATGTTTTAGTTTGTTTTTCTAAATTTTCTAATATTGAGGAATTGTTCACCTTGTTTCTAGCTCCCAACTCGTAACCATCATCATTCTCTGTAGATGAAGTTGTTTGGGTTATAGACATAACCTCAGTTCGTCTCTCTGAGAAGTAGGATTTCAAAATATTTACATGTACCTTCCTCTGTCGTTTCCTTCTCCTGGTGTTTTGATCACATAAATTGATCACTTAACCTTTCTGTTATCCCACAAGAACCTTGAAATTTATTTGTAAGGGAAACCTTTTCACTGGTAAAAACACTAGAACTTGCTGTTCAACACTAAAGTTTCTTAGCTTAGTCTTAGCATCATACTTTCTTTTCATTTCCTTTTGGCTTGTCTTCAAATTTTCTAAGAGAATTTTCTAATTTCCTTTAACCTTTTCCTCAAGTTCTTGACATATTCTCCTTGGACTTCCTCTTGATTTTCTTCCCAGGTCCCTGCAACGATTTCCAACAGACCTCTCACGTCTCGACCGAAAATTATTTCATTTGGCGAACATCCCATGCTTTCTTGATAATCATTTCTAACCTCAAATAACATTAAGGGTAAACCAACATCCCATTCTCTTCCCATCTCATTACAGTACTTGGTTAACATACTTTTCAAAGTCTGGTGGAACCTTTCTGAGGCTCCTTGAGTCTCGGGGTGATAAGCGGTAGATAAATGTTGTTTCACTCTTAGCAAGTTCATCACATCCTGGAATAATTTTGAGGTAAAGTTCATTCCTCTATCACTCTGTACAATTTCTGGAATTCCAAACTTGGAGAAAAATTCCACCAACTTCTCAGCAATTACCTTTGCACTTATACTTCTTATAGGAATCGCCTCAGGATATCTTGTTACGGGACACATTAACGTCAACAGATATTTATGTCCTTTCTCGTTATCAGGGAAGCGGACCAACCACATCTATTATCACCTTGCGAAAGAGTTCTCCTCTAACTTCTATCGGTTGTAGGGAGCTTTTTGAATAGTTTCATTTGGTTTTCCAGACTATCTGGTATGTGTATGACACTCCTGCAATATTTGCTGACATCCTTGTGAAGTCCAGGCCAAAAAAAAAAAAAAAATACTTCATAACCTCCTCAACAGTCTTCGTGGATTCCCATATGTCCAGCCTTGTGCGCTACTGCTACTACTTGCTTCCTCAATGGATATGGAATCAAAATTTGATGATATTCACCCCATTCAGCATTTCCTGGTTTATCTGCAGGTCGATGCTTCCTCATTAGCAATCCATCCTTAGATAATAACAGGTAGAAGTTTGTTGCATTTCTTCTTGTTCAACAACTCTGAAGAACAGATCAGCCAAAGTTGCATCCCTCTTCTGCAGTTCCACTAATTTCTCTCTAGTCACTTGACCAACTTCAAGGGCTGAACTCTCAATATCTGTTAACTCTGCTTCAGTAGTTTCACTGCTGTCTTCACGAACACCTTGACTACTCGGAGTCTCTTTACCAATAAGAGGATTTTCTCTTCTTCAAGAATCTCTTTAGTACTGACATTAGGGAAAGCTTCATTTTCCTGGAACAGCTCTTCTAAACTCAAAGATCCTTCTGGAGGTAAATCTTTGAATTTCTTCCTTCTATGCTCAGTTCTCTTCACTTCTCCTGGTGATTACACATTTTAGAAACAGTTGGGGTTTTTCTTCTCTAATTCTATCATAGGACCCAATCGTAACGGTTTGTCTGTCACTTTGGGACAAAGGAGCAGAAGGAACACCACCAACTTCATTGCCCAGTAAAACATGCACTTCAGCAGCTAGTGAGTCCTTTACTGCCAAAATCAATGTTTCCTGTCACTAATTCATGACAAATGCAAGCGCATATAGGTCTACTTCCTCTTTCTCCTATACCCTTTAAAATACCTGAATCTCCTTGAGATTCTTCTCCAACTGGGATGAGCACCTGAACTGCACACCATGGATTTACTTCCTGTATCATGATATCTTCACTGGTACCTGTGCACTCCAAGAGGAGTTCAGCATACCTTCATAGACATTTGGCAAAGCCTCCTACTGCTCAGCCACTCACTACTGGAAGTTGCATTTCCACTGGTTGCTAAGCGCTCTGTATCTCGTTTCATTTTTCCACTGTTCTTAGTAGTTGGTTTACTGGGTTATCTTATCACCTGTCCAAAACTGGCTTAATCTGCTGGTACTCCTTGAAGCAATCTCGACTATAATGTCTCCTCTTCACACTTGTGGCAAACAACATTAGTTTTCTGTATCTCATCGGAAAATAGACTAGAAGGGGCAGGTTTAACATTCCACTGCTGTAGGAATGCATATCCTGTGGCTTTGTGCTATAGTTATTAGAGAGGTTCTCCACAGCACTGTTCTTAAAACGACTGAGACCTATAACCTGAATTGCTGGTTCTGGTACTTAACATTATAATTCTTTTGCTGGATATGATGTTATAATCCTCACTCAGAGTAACAGCTTTATCAAGTTTCTTACCTCTCTCTCAAATAAAGCTCTATATGTTCAGAATTCCTCTTAGATATTGCTCCTAAGATACTAATTCTTCGAGTTCGTCCATAGACTTAACTTTAGCCGCCTCTACCCATCGTCTAAAACATCTTCTTACTTTATAGGCATAATCCAAAAAAGTCATCTTGTCATCCCTCTTCAAAGATCTGAATCTTTCATGGTAATATTCAGGGGTCATCTGGTAAACTTGAAGCACATTGTATTTGAGTACTTTGTACTCTTTACACTGATCATAATGATAAGGCTAAATAGGCATAGCCTTTACCAGTAACAGTCTGTAACAAGACTGACCATTTATCCTCTGGTCATCCCATACCTGAAGCCACTTTTCAAAGTGATCAAAAAGAAGCTTTTATCTGGAGCTTCTTCTGTAAATTTTGGAATTTCTGCTGTACTCTTACCATCAAGACAGGGTATGCATTACCTTGGATATAATTATATGGTTCTAGGTAGTATGGATGGCTCTGATTAACCAACTCCCTTTCATGACATCTTCTTTCTTCTTTTGCCTTTTTCTCTTTCTTCGTCTTCTTGCCTCCTTGCTCTTTCTCTTTCTTCTTTTCTTTGTCAGCTGTATCTGCAGCCTAAGTAGGATTTTCACTTACAGTTCTACTTTGCCAGTCTACAAGTTCTTCTGTTTCTAAACTTCTAAGTTCTGCCTGTACATCACCATTCTCATTCTCTTGCCTTACCTTATTTGTAAATTCTACCTCAGCTGCATTCAACAATTCATATGCCTCCCTTAACTCTCCATCTACTTTACCAGAGCTTATTAGTGCCTGGACGACACACTGACGACCTCAACCATATCAAAAGTAACATTACACCCCATGTCACTGCTAAGAGAGTCCACTGTGCCTTAGTCAGGTGAGATTCAGATAACTTTCTGATGGTTGGAGCGCTTAAAAATTCCTGAACTTCAAACAGAGCCATTTTCTCTAGTTAACTCAACAAAAAGGGTTTACAATACACTTCAAAACAATTATATGGTCACTCTCCTACCAATGTATATTCCTAACACCACCAGTATAAACCATAAACCAGAGTGATATTCTGTTTAGTTCTTCCCGGACGATGGGCACCAAATATTTTGTCACAAAGTGATCAAGCACCTGGTTATTACACAAATAATAAGACAAAAAAAGTTACCTCACTTCGACCAGATACTTGAAACATCATGACAAAAATGGCCAAGGCCCCCAGATATAAAGGTACAGTGATCCATAAAACTTACTTTATCACTTGAGAAAATCAATCTAACTTTGTCAAGTTATGAATTTGAGGTAATGGCAAAGCTAACAAGCTATAAACAGACTAGTGGAAAAAATGGGCATCCTTAAGCAAACACTATAACGGTTTCCACTGTTTTCTTCACCTAGTTAAGTCTCAGGCGAACAAACCGATATATCACTTACCTTGTACACATTCATTAATTTCCTCCCTATTAGTAGTGGTCAAAATGAAATGCTGTGCTTTTAAAAGACTCAAACAGACAAATTTTATTTCTAAGTTCAAGGTGCATATGCAGAGTTCACAATCTCACTGACAACAGTGTAAAATTTAAGTATTTCTTAAATAATTTGATTCACAAAACTTTAATTTATTGAAAACAATTTGGTTAAGTAAGATTCAAACATTAACTTTCACTCAAGTTTTTAAACATATGCCTGATTAACTAAACTCAACACAGAAGTGTTCACAAAATATTACTGACTGAATCCTTATAAATATTCTCTGATCTCAATAATAGTATGCTAACAAAATGCTAAGTAATCACCAGTACAGAACTTTGTAACACTGATTATAAAATTAGAGTAATGAAATAACACAGACATATAAGAATGAAATATGCAAAAATGGAAATATACCAGCAACATTTACTAAAGACAAAAATATGCTTAAGATTATATGATCTTTCAAAGATTACACCTTCACTTTAGAAAAAAAAAACCTAAACTCACGTCTTTCTAAGACTTTCTCAAAGACAACACCGCCAAGTCACAATGCAGCAAGACACATTAGAACTCACTATAAGAGATATTATCCACCTCTTATCAAAATAATAATTCTCTTTTACCTAGAACATCCTAACATAATATAAAACCAGTAAACATCACATTACCTTTTACAAGCGTTACACCATTATACACTTTCCACAATGCTTGCACAATATAAAGACCTTAGATCACTCTTACAAAATGTATACACTTTTTGGGTGAATTTAACAAAACTTTTACAAAGAGGAGAGCAACCAGTATAACACCCTTATACATGAATGGTATTTGAGAGAGAGAAGATAACCTATCTGTAACCCTTTTGTACAACTAATATTTCTCATTCAGCACTCCTCTTATCTTCAAGCCTCCCAGAATAATCAAAGAATACACATAGAATTCACAGAACACCTGATTCCTCTCCTCCCAGAATACCCAAAAAGAGTACACACAGAATTCTAAGATCAGAAGAGGAAATATGCCAGAGCTCTTATCTCTATAGTTGACATCATCCGTACTCAAACCACCTGAGCAGAACAGAGGAAGTATTCATTAAAACTGGCTCGCTGCCAACATGTCAACTTAAATCTACCTCTGTTCTCATTCTTTCTACTCAAGATCATGGAAACATATAATAGACATAGGCCAAGATAATAAATTCAGCATAGGTACACAGAACAAATGTGTAACAAGAAATTTGCCGATAGCTGTCAACTCATGTCAGAGATAACCAAAGAGGCCCTTGCCTTAAGTGTTTAGAAAGGACATCCAATTAATGACGACACCCAGAAATTTTTACTCTATTAGAAAAGGCTTTGAACCTGAGCTAAGCCCTCTCGACCCCCACGTGATCTGCGGTCCCAAAGAACACATTCCCTTGGAAGCGAGAAAGTTGGGAAAAACAAATAGCTTTTATTTCAGCGAAAAAAGAAGATAAAAACACACAAACTCTCTGACAATTACCATCGTTAGGGACCGGCTCCAGAAAGGATTTTGCTCTAATGGTATGGAAACCAACTGAGGAGACTTCGTGCATTTTAGTCAAGAGCATTGGAAAACCGTGAAGTGAGATCATATCATATCATATCACCTATACACATATACGTACACAAACACACACACGCACACACACACACACACACACACACACACACACACACACACACACACACACACACACACACACACACACACACACACACACATATATATATATATATATATATATATATATATATATATATATATATATATATATATATATATATATATATATATATATATATATATATATTACAGAAACAACTATAGTGCTCTCTTAATTTCTTCAGTGAAGTATTCGAAAGGTTAACAGGTCAATGTGGTTATTAATATTACCTCTGTATCTACTAAAGCTGACGATTAGGTTATGTGTATATATATATATATATATATATATATATATATATATATATATATATATATATATATATATATATATATACACACACATATAAATATTGCCGCTGAATCGCTAACTATTAAGTCCTTATGACAAAATACCAGGATGTAGGAGAGAGGGGGATGCCCATAGACCTAGTAATGATAGGGAGTTTGACCAGTGTTTCTCAACTTTTTCCAGGGAGGGGTTGTTATGAGTCTCAAGGAGAAACACTTGCGTAAGTAGAGAGCTGTTCCCTGTCTTAATCTCAAAATTCAATTTACCAACCACTGAGTTTTCGACTTTTACCCTGGCCAAGCCTCTTTTCCTACTCCCAGATAAACACCACATCCGTAGCCTAAGCAATGTCTCCAGCAACAACCCAGGCCTCACAAACACAGAGGTCACGCCATCAAGGCAGTTCAAGACAGCTCAGTCCAGGAGACGGTCAGAATGGGTAACCTCTGCCCGTACAAACCCCAGAGCCGGGGTGACTTTTGGAACTCGCACCTTCTCACGCTGCACAGATTAAAGTACCAATTCCCGGGCATCGCCGCTAACTTGGATCACAAGGACATAAGGCTGTGTTTGAACTCAAAACCAGGAAGCAACGAGGGTCATGTGCCCCGGAAGGGAGGTTATGTGGCCAGTATGTTTTTATTGGAGTCAGTTTATTACCTCTCTCTCACATTTCGTTGCTCAAGTAACTTCTTGTCTCGTCCAGTTAAACAGTCTCCTTGACAGTGTGTAACATAATCCTCACCCTTTGCTAGCAAGTGAGTAGAGTAAAGGATCTCCCTCCAGTTCTTGCATTTATTCAATTATGGAGAGAGTATAATCTCAGTGTTAGTCTTGCCTGGAATTGTCTCATTTCCAGGAATGTTATTAGAGCCATTACCAGCCGAGCTGTAATTCTGTTTCCCGATTGCTCGAAGAAAAGAGCCCCTACCAGAGTGATAAGAATTCTTGTTAATTGTCTTAAGGGACCACTTGCAAGGAGCCAGTATTCATAACTGTGACGCGGTATCCAATTCACTCAGTCATTGCTGTTGTGTAAATTCGCAACCTAATTAATTTAGTGAAGGTGTCCAGTTTCCTTGGTTTTTTCTTCCATGTTGTGATTGCAAATGATAAATTGAGAAACCATTTCACTTGGCGACTTACCATTCCTTTGTTATTTTTGCATTTCTTTAGTTTATGGGCTTACGATGGCTTTCTTGTAAGGATAAATTATTACTTCAAATTATTTCACAACTCCCCCCTACTCCACTTCCAGAGGCGAGTCTCCTCCGCTAATCGGGGCAGCGTAAGAGCTCATCAGGGGAAGCAAAACTCCCATTTAAGAGTTATTGCTCGTGATAACAAGAGCGAGACGACACAGGATGGTGATGATCTGCCATTAAGTTTATTCAAGATTTCCTCAAGTTCCATCACTGACAATGTCTTCAGGAAGCCGCAGTTTCTTGTTTTACGTCTTGGGTGTGTGTGTGTATGTGTGTTTGCACAAATTGTCCCTGAAGAGGAGGACTGTTTTACCATTTTGCCCAACATTCTGCTTGAAGAAGATATTTTTAGTTTCTCGTCAAATTTTAGCATTTAAGGCTAACTGCGACCGAAAAGCGCTCTCTCCAGACCCTTATGATTGCTTGATACTTTCAGAAACAATATGATTTTCTTGGCAGAGTTTTTGCCTTTGATCTTACATCTCCCTCCCTTTTTAGTTGTCTGTAAACGAAAACTATTGAGATGGCTTTTCTGTCCGCCCTCAGATCTTAAAAACTACTGAGGCTAGAGGGCTGCAAATTGGTACATTGATCATCCACCCTCCAATCATCAAACATACCAAATTGCAGTCCTCTAGCCTCAGCAGCTCTTGTTTTATTTTTTTGTCAATGCTTCCCTTAGTAAGGGAAGCATTGGCAAAAATCCACAACAAAACCAAGAGAAAAGTATTAGAACATGGAGTAAAATCAGTGGAAAGTCCAGAGATTCCATATATTTATGTTAGCCCTAAGATCCACAAGGAAGGGTGCCCGCTAAGACCGATCGTGGCATCGACGAGATCACCGCAGAGGAGGCTGGAGAAATTTCTTTCCAACATAATGGGAAAATGGGTAGGCTTAGTATCCGAAGGGCATTCAAAACATAACATGAACCTGATAGACGAATTATCCAAAATTAACGTAAAAGACTGCAAATTTGCAAGTTTGGATGTAACTTCCCTGTTCACTAACGTACCAGTAAAGACGACGATGGAAATAATAAAAAGAATATGGAGGAGGGGGTCTATACATGCGACATAGATCATGACGTTTTAATAAAAATGCTAACAGTGGCCTCAGCGTTAATGTTTTAAAGTAAGGCGAAACCATTATATATAAAAAAATGGCGTGGCCATGGGTTCAAGTCTTTCACCAATTCTAGCTAACATCTTTATGGAATGGTTTGAAAAGGAAGAGGTGGGTAAAAGTAAATAAAGGGAACTTAAATATCGTAAAATGGGTAAGATACGTGGATGACATCTTGATCATTTACAAGGAGAAAGGGAAGATCTACACAAGTTTTTAGAAAACATAAATAAACTAAATGAACACATCAAGTTCACATTAGAAGAAGAGAAGGAGGGAGAAATTCCTTTCTTGGATGTCCTGGTCAAGAGGGTAGGGAGAATTTAAAATTCAAGGTATATAGGAAGAAGACACACACCAATTCATACATACATAGGTTCTCCCAGTCATAGGAAAGAAATAAAAATAGGATTAATGACAGGGTTGGCCATCAGGCTTATAGGATTTGCAGTCCCGAATTTTTAGACGAAGAGTTGGATTACCTGAGGGAGAGTTTTTAGGAGATTAGGCTACCCTAAGTATTGGTGGAGTTGGGCATATCAAAGCAAGAAAAACTCTTTTGGGGAGAGAAAAAGGATAGAAAAGGAACATTTGGTAGGAAAGAAAATAGTTACAGTCCTGACAACAACTCTATTGCCCCCCATCAACAGGAAGCTAAATAATTTCAAATTGATAGGCAGCTACAAAAACACCATTAGGAATAAAATAGTTAGAAACAAAAAGTCGGTAGAGGGGGAAGAGATTAGAGGGGGTTTATATGGCAGCGTGTCTGACTGTGAAGAAGGGTACTATAGCGAAACTGGCAAATCATATAAAGAGCGAAGCAAACAACATCTGCAGAACATAAGGCATTATAATCAGACGTCGGCAGTTGCCAAACACTGTTGGGAAAATAATCACAGAATAGACTGGGAAAATATGAGTTTTCTGTACAGGAACACTAACAAAACATCTAGACTGGTTGTAGAGAACGCCTTTCATAACTTGCGCCAACAACACGATGGCAGGGAACACCGAAACGGCTTTGAAGACAGCATATCTAGAAAAATCGTATACTCCACAGTAGCAAGGAAACGAAGAAAAACGTGAGAACGCACGGAAAACGGTCACCTGTGAGGAGGGATCAGAGAAAGACCAAGGTCAAGAGAGGGTGGAGGTCACACAGGAAGAGCTGAGGCGATTATAGGATTAAAAGTACCCAGCACACAGATATAAATACAGCCGGACTACGCATCTGCTTATTGTACGGATACTTGATAATGTGGACTGTTTGTCCAAGAAAGCTTGTAACTTTTTTTATAAAAACTCCATTAGATACCATCCAGTTTGAATGAGGTCCTTTTTAATATATATATATATATATATATATATATATATATATATATATATATATATATATATATATATATATATATATATATATATATATATATATATATATATATATATATATATATATATATATATATATATATATATATATATATATATATATATATATATATATATAAATATATATATATATATATATATATATATATATATATATATATATATATATATATATATATATATATATATATATATATTTCTCTTTTTCTTGTTTTATATATGATTAATCTATTAAAGATATATTGCTGCCCCAGAAAGTGCCAAAGTCTTGGGATTGCAACGCACTGTTCGTGTCCCAAGCAATGAAGCCCCTACTTGAAGGTATCATATTACAAATTTCAATTATTCCATGTGAATATTTTCACTTCATGATCAACTTTAAAACTGTGAGTACCGGGAAAGTTAACCTGGGCAGCAAATGGAACGAACCAAGCAAATGGAACGAACCATGGATATGTGATGCAAAAAAGTTTGACAGGACGACGAATTGTGTTTCAGAAGCAGTTACTTTCTAATATTCACCTTTGCCTTAATTAGATTTCTATCACACAGGTTACAGGTTGCGAAGGGAGAGCCTATTATTTAGACACTACAGGATCAAAATGAAAAATATAGGAGTAATAGTTAAAAGAAACTGATACCTAGCAAATATACTTAAAAAGCGAAATCAATACCAGCAATAAGGATAACTACAGAAATGCATTGACTCTTTCTTCCTTTGAATCTTTGTATATACATAAGTTGTAGTTAAGTAAAAATATAATATAACGATATTTTTTACCAAAACACTCAACAATAAAAAGTGTTCAATTTTTCAGTGCATGTAGGGGATGATTACTTCTTCAGTCAGTTGGTTCAGGTAAATTTTCTAACATTAGATATCATCGGCATAATTAGTGAATCTCGTTAAAAACTGATTTCACTTGTAGGGTCCCACACGCACCCACACACCCTCCATCTCACAGCAAGATCATCGCGCGCCAAGCGCACTCGTACAAGAAACACAGCCAATGTCACGCATCCTTTGTACATATATTCGCGTTCATATTATTGTTATGTTAACTATATCATTCTTAGCGCAAGCATTACAATGTCAGCGTTCCAGCTATATGTATCATATCTTCATTCGTGTCTTGTGTATTGATTTATGTACATCTTTCCATCCACCAACAATGTTGGCCGTACTCTGACCCCTGTTTTGTTCGCCTCGTGTCAGGCACTATATTTCGTTATTTGAATAAATCAGTAAATTTGTAGACGAAGCCTCATACTCACCCCTTCGGTACGCACTCATGGCTGTAAAAGAGTCTGGTTATTTCAAACATTACCACAGCAAGCAGGAGGCATTCAGAGGAAGTTTTTAGAAATACGGGCAGTGATGCAGTATCAGCACATTTCAGTGGACCATCTGTCGCCGTCACGCTAGAGCCACCTGCGTTATAGTGAGGTGATTATGTTAACAGGTTCGAAGGGAGTTTCATTTGCGCTAAGAATTCTTCTTCTATAAGTTACTCTCAACTTTTCCCTTGAATGCAAATGTCATCTATCTAGTTATTAAAAACTGACTGAATGGAAAGACCTTCAACAAAATAGTAATAAATTAGTCCCTTTTCTTAAGTCCTGCTTGCCTAGAAAATATAAAGGATATTTTATCCATTTTATTCCACCTTTTCAGAAAAAAAATAAGAATAAAAGACAAAATAAGATTTTGATCAACGTTTTAGGGGTTCTATTCATTAAATCACGACTAGCAGTGCCTTTAAAATGTTTCACTATTTTCATTTTCTTTACCAAAACTCTTTGGAAGTAAGATTTATGGATGTAGTTTATTTTTACAACCTTCCCAGCAGGGAAAAGACACTTTTATCAAGATATGAAAATTCCAGATTTTCATATTTGAAATAGTGTACACTCCAGATTAAAGGAGGTAGCTTTCTTCCGGAGAGTAACACTTCAGTAACTGTGGGATGTGTGTGTGTGTATGTGGGTGTGCGCGTGTGTGTGTAAGAGAGAGAGAGAGAGAGAGAGAGAGAGAGAGAGAGAGAGAGAGAGAGAGAGAGAATAAAGACTTGTGAAGTTCATCTCTTTAGAAACACTTGACCTAAAATTATGAGGAAATCTGTTGAACATTGTCGTCAGAATTCGCCCTGAGCCTACTCATTAACGTTTTGGTCTAAACGATAATACAAGGCAAGCTGTAATAGATGGTCTTCAAAATCCTCTTTCTTTTATAAAATAGAAGAGTGGTCGTTTTCATAGACGGAAAATGCTGTGAACAGTTTTTTACACAAAGAAAAAGACTGCAGCCTATGAAACAAAGCCATCGAGTACGTTTTCCAGCAAGGGGAGGGGAGCCAAATATGGTGGTAACAGGAGACTATATATGCAATAGTGATCAAAATCAAGAGTAGAAAATAGAGGTGAGAACAAGGGATTCAATTTATACCAAGGAAAAATAAACGGATACAAAGCTGTCATGTCTTCATGGGATGTTCTGTAGAGCCTGTGGTGTCATCATCAGCACTGCCCACATAGGGGTGTGAGTGAGGTACGAAATGAGGTACGGAGGTCTACAGCTTACTAATTTATTTGCAAAGCTTTCACACAGGTCAGTAGCTCGTGTGAGCCACAAAGTAGTCACGACCTCTTGACAGATCGAGGAAGGGATTAAGTTTAGGCATCTGTGTTTCTTCACAGACATAGATTTACATATGGATGGATACAGGACATCTGATTGACAATTATACAGACAGTATGGTGATTGAGATATTTGCATAAAAGACATACGGGAGAATTTATGTTTCTCTCAACCACGTGGGTATGGAGAAAGCAGATTAATCGTAGGCCTGCCACGTGGTTGTTACAGGGACTGCCCCCCAAAAAGACCAGCATATGTGGGTCGGTGTCTGATATGAATGCAGGTCTACGTGGATGAGAGCGTATTTTACGTTCTGTAAATCTTTGGGGACATACACCTTTCTGATTGCTTTGTAGGTTGTTTAGGCCGGTATTAATTTTTCTATCACTTTTCGGGTGTCAAATGGTAATGTTGGTTTTGTTCTTCCTTGGAAGATGTCCGCTATCACTGTCAACGCTTGGCCGTTCAGGACTTCTGCTGGAGATGTCTTGAATGCTGCGTGCGGTGTCATTCTCAGTCCTAGAAGAACCCATGGCAGTTATTTTCTCCAACTCTCCCCCTGGTATCTGTCGGTGAGTGATGTTTTTAATGATTGATGTATCCTCTCAATGATCCTGTTGTCTTTGGGGTTGTAGGCCATCGTATTCTTTGGAATCTTGAATTTTAAGTCAATGACCCCTGTGGACGTGTTCCATATGAATAGGTTTCATCTAACGAATAATATAATAATAACAATAATAATAACTCAAGTTGAGTTTTGCAGGTGGCAGCGTAGTTTCTTAACAAATATAAATCAAAATTGTCGTGCTTTTATCTGCATTAATTCAATACAAATATCTGTTATGTTAACATTTACTAAATAAGATTAAGAAATTTTTTTTTTCAACATTTACAGATTCACTTTCCTATCCTTGGTTGATTTTACATTTAGCTTAGTAGATGAAGAAAATGACTCTTGGATTCTGATAATCTAACTTGCTGTGCTTTTACTGAAACTTTAATTGCGGATTTAAAGCGATATTAATTTTCTTTTCTTTA
>NC_089793.1:58320423-58322923 GCF_040412425.1 Macrobrachium rosenbergii
TACTATCTTAGTAAAATCTCTCCGAAAATTGTCATTTAGTAGATACGGGAAACTGGCATAAAGAGGGTAGCTTAGGGACGTTAAAATGTAAAGGATGTTCAGAAAACTTTTGTTAAGAAGTTTATTTAAAATTTTATAGAAGATCTTAGAAGGAAAGCAGTTATTTGAGAAGTACTGGAGGAGAAAAGTAGTTTCGTTGTGGAAGAGAGTCCAGCTAGAGGTAAGAGACAAAGCACGATCGAGCAAGGTATATATAGAGTTAAGTTTAAAATTGAGGAAACAGAAACTATAGAAGTTGGAACCGAGACCAGTAAATGTTTTCTTTCTAAAAATAATATTGAGGTACAGAAACAGTCATTTTCCTTAGAGACCAAAATATCTAAGAAGGCTAATTTTGAATTTTGTTCTTTTTCCATTGTAAAATTATCATTACTATGGTAATTATTAGAAAACTCCAAGAACTGGTCTCATCAAACTCATGTTTGAATAAGATAAAAGTGTCGTCCACATAGCGTGAGTAGAACAGAGGGCGGAAGGCCAGGGGGCACTCGTCCAAAATGCGCTCCTCCAGGGAGCACATGAAAATGTTCGCAAAGGTAGGGCCAAGTGGAGACCCCATGGTCATGCTCTCAATTTGTTTAAAAGTTGACCATTAAAAAAAATGCCGTGTCCAGCACGGCCAACTCTAAAAGGACTTTAAAATTGAGTAACTGAAGTTAAAATAAACAGACTCAGGTTCGGGGAATAGTTTATCAAGAACAATGTTTATGGTTTCTCTTACAGGTACGTTGGTAACAGTGACTCGACATCAAAACTAGTCATAAATATGTCAGAATCCTGGGATAAAATACGTTCTTTAAACTGTTCTGAATTTTTAAGAGTATACTGATTTTTGGTCAGCGGTTCCAATAGAGGGACGAGAAATTTTGCCAGTTTGTAGTTAGGTGTGTGTTGTAAGAGGCCAAAATAGGGCGGAGAGGAACATTATCTTTATGTATCTTTGGTAGACCATACAAAATTTCGTAAGATGAACCGGTGGAGAATAAATCCTGGAACACTTTTTCATCAATAATGTTGTCCTTTTTCAAGGCTCTGAGATATCTATTGATTTTATCCTCCACTTTAAATATGCTTTGATAATTAGTACACCCACTTTTGGAACCTTGTGCGATCACTTAAAATAGTAGTCATTTTGTTATTGTAATCATTTTTATCCAATATTACCGTTCCTCCCCTTATCTGGCCTCACAATGATAATGTCATCACGTTTAGAAAGGGGACTTGAGAATTTCCAGATCAGTCTTTTTAAAAAAAGGGAGCCCAGTTTGTTTTAAGTTTTGAGAAAGCATTTTGTGACAAACCATTAACTCACTCTGTAGGCGGCTGAGGTCATTACACAAGTTGAGATTTTTTAAACGATGAAATAACACTTCAAGGGGCAGAAAGTTCTTGAATCGTTCTCTTTATTGATAGGATTATTTTTACTCAGCTTTTAGTAACAGTATTAGAAATTTTATTAACACTACACAACAGAGACACCATAAAAACTAGGAAACATAGGAATTATTTTACCAAAATTTCATAGCTATTATAAAACTGTTTTTAATTTTTCAAAATATGTATTGTCTAAGCGAGAAGAATTCATTTTGTCTTTTGGGTTAGATTTTTGCTTACCAAATTTTAAACCTAATTTCTGCCAATTTTTTCAAATGTAAAAGTACCATCAAATACGAAGATTTTAAAATTATTGGCCAAACAAAGGAACTCAACGAACTGCTAATTTTGGAAACGTTAAATATCAAATTACGAGTTCCGACTCTAAACAACCATTCCTCTGCTGTCCCGTTGTTTTTAGCCTAAATTTTCTGTCAGTCTTTGTACCGCTTGACGTTGTTTACTTTTAGTGTGTTTTTATCTTTGATGCTGAAAGGTTGGTTGTGTGAGCTGTCTTCAGCTGTAGTTTTATGAGTGTATAATTTTTGCTTTTATTGTATGTGTTGGCGTTCTTTTTATTTATATATAATTTATTGACATATTTAAATGTTCGTTTTGTTTTTATATAATTTTTTTGTACCTCTAGTCTCAGTTTTAATCAAATGTGCATGTAATTTAAGTTTGTGAGTTGTAATTTTACCATTAAATTTGTTTTAGCTTTTTCAACTATTGGATCTTATAATCAGCTCTTATTTTATGTTAACATATTATATTTTATTTTGTAGAAAATCCCTGAAGATGTGGCGATGTTGTCACGAAACGTAGGATTTAAACAAAATGCGTATCGCATCGTATATACTCGTATTACTTATTACCTTGAGTTTGCATTCCATTTTCTTTGGATCTTTTAACATCCCCTTTTATAAAACGGCATTAAATTGCTTCTTTCTGAATTAAATTATATATTTTGATAAAATTTCATTCATAGTATGGCTACATGCGACAAACGCACTACATGGTTAGCATGGCAGAGGAGGGCTGATACCGATTCTAAATACAAATACCC
>NC_089793.1:58330423-58415423 GCF_040412425.1 Macrobrachium rosenbergii
TAAGGTCTTTTCAGTTATTCTTATCATCTTCTTTTCATCAGGGCTGATATTTGCTAATAACTGGTCGATGTTCTTAGTTTGGAATAGGAAGGAAATGGTGTTTTGAATTAGGCTAATTTTATTTCGAATGAGTAGAGGTTAAAAGTGGCGTGTGATAGCCGTAGAATTATAAGACTTCCAAATTGCAGCAACTGGAACCCAGGATTGGTCGTATTTCTTGTGTGGAGGATCTTCTTAGTGGTCTTTCTAAGGGCGTAGCGAAATTCCAACGGTACAAACCGTATCATCGGTTTATTCTCACGGAAGAGTGAGCTTGTTCTGGTTGGAATGGGGTCGTTAGTCAGTATTTATAGGGTGCGGGAGCTTAATGAGAACAGAAAAAGCCCACCCTTCCGTGAGAATGAATTGATGATACGGTTGGAAACGTTGGAATTCCGCTACAATCTTAGAAATACCACGAAGAAGATCCTTCACACGAGAAATACGACGAATCCTGGCTTCCAGCGGCTGCAATTTGCAAGTCTTAAAACTCTACGGCTTTCACACGCCATTCTTAACTTCTACTCATACGAAATAAGATTGACTTATTCAAAAAACCATTTCCTTCCTTATCCAGACTATGAACATCGGCCAGTTATTAGCAAATATCAGCCCTGATGAAAAGAAGATAATAAGAAGAACTGAAAAGACCTTATATAAAATCAATTCCACTGATACTGCCATTCTCTTTAACGAGACATGCTTGAAAGATGGTCTCCTCCCTTCATTTCATTATTATTACTATATTATCTTTGTAGTTGTTATTAGTTAGAGGAAGAACCATCAGGAGAGGAGATAATTTATATTTTCAAAGTTAAGAGAAATTTTGAATTTTAAGAATGAAGGAGAATAATTAGTGCTTGGAAAATCGAGGGATAGTTTGAATCTTTGGTTAGAGGGTATAAATTTGAGTAGGGAGTTTGAGGGATAATCTGAGTTTTGGGGGGGACTGGGATAATTTTTGTTTTTGTGGATGAGGGGTAATTTGAATTTTTGATGTGAGGGAAAATATATTGGATTTGGGTGATCAAGGGATACTTTGAGTTTTAGGTTTGAGGAGGAATAATTTGAAATTGGATGATTGAGAGATATTTCAAGTCTTGTTGTGAGACGACGTAGTTTCGATTTCGATGGTTAAATGATATTTTCTGTTTCAGATAGTTTAAAGTACTGTAGGTTTAATTAGTCAAGGGATATCTTGAATTTTAAATGGGAGGGTGGATACTCTGGGTTTGATAGGTTGAAGGATATTTTGAGTTTAAAGGGAAAGTGGGATCATTTATGGGTAGTTGAGGGATATTTTCGAGTTTTAGGAGATACAAGGAAATCTTTTGGTTTTGCACGGAAATTTTAGTTTAGGTGCCTGAGGGATATTTAAAGGTTTAGATGGGAGCAGGACTACGGTTTCAGAAGCTGTGGGATATTTCTCAGTTTAGTGGGGATTTCTTTTGGCCCGGGTGGTGAGGGATATTTTGGGTTGGATGTCGGATATTTTGAATTTGTGATGTAGAAGGATATTTTGAGGTTTAAGGGAAGGGAAATAATTTTGGTTCGACTGGATGAGAGGGCACTTTAATTCTTTAGTGGCACGGAATAATTTGGGTTTATATAGACTAATTTGATTGAATTGGACAAAGCAGGAGGGTAAAACTTGAGTTTGGACAGAAGGTATATTTTGAGTTTTGAAGGAAGGATAAACATTAGCCTGATTAATGATGATACTAATCTTAAAAAGTTTTGATAATGCTGGGCTTATGTTTGAGGAATCTTTGAGTTTTAGGGAAGGGGATACTGGGGTTGTGTGGAGGAGGTTTGAGTTTAGGTGGAAGGGGATACTTTAGGCTTGTGTGGATGAAGGATGGTTTGAGTTTTAGGTGGGAAGGGGAAACTTTAGGGTTCTGTGGATGAGGGATGCTTTGAGTTTTAGGTGGGAAGGGGATACCTTGAGGTTGTGTGGATGAGGGATGTTTTGAGTTTTAGGTGGGAAGGATATACTTTGAGGCTGTGTAGATGAAGGATGTTTTGAGTTTTAGGTACGAAGGGGACACTTTAGGGTTGTGTGGATGAGGGATGTTTTAGGTTTTAGGTGGGAAGGGGATACTTCAAGGTTGTGTGGATGAGGGATGTTTTGAGTTTTAGGTGGGAAGGTGATATTTAGGTTTTGGTGGATGAGGGGTGTTTTTGAGTTTTAGATGGAAGAGATAGTTAGGCTTTGGTGGATGTAGCTGTTGAGTTCTAGGTGGAAGGGGATAGTTAGGGGTTGTATGATGGAGAAAGTTTTGAGGTTTAGTGGAAGGATACTTTAAGGTTGTGTGGATGAGGATGCTGGAGTTTTAAGGGAAGGATAGTTTGGGTTATGTGGATGAGGGACATGGAGTTTTGTGTGAAGGATAGCTTGGGGGTTGTGTGATGAGGATGTTTCAAGTCTTTATGGTGAAGGGATAATTTTATGGTTATGTGGATGAGGATGCTTTGAGTTCTTAGGTAGAATGGGATAGTTTGGGGGCTGTGTGGATGAGGGATGTTTTGAGTTCTAGGTGGAAGGCATAGTTTGGGGTTGTGTGGATGAGGGATGTTTTGAGTGTTAGGTGGGAAGGGGATACTTAAAGGATGTGTTGATGAGGGATGCTTTGAATTTTAGGTGGAAAGGGGATACTGTGGGGTTGTGTGGGTTTGGGTGTTTTGAGTTTTAGGTGGGAAGGGATAATTTTTTAAGGTTGTGTGGATGAGGGATGCTTTGAGTTTGTGTGTAAGGAGATTTTACGGTTGTGTGGATGAGGGATGTTTGAGTTTTATGGAAGGGAGACTAGTTAGATGAGGGATGTTTTGAGTTTTAGGTGGAAGGACATTAAGGTTGTGAGGATGTGGATGTCTTAAAGTTTTAAGGGGGAGGGATACTTTGCTGCTGTGTGGATGTGAAGGATGTTTGAGTTTTAGGCGGAAGGATAGTTTGGGCTCTGTGCATGAGGGTGTTCTTGAGTTTTAGGTGGGAAGTAAATACTTTAGGTTGTGCGGTTTAGGATGTTTTAGCTGTAGGTGGAAGGGATACTTGTTGTGCAGATGAGGTATGTTTTAAGTTTTAGGTGGGAAGGGGATACTTTAGAGTTGTGTAGATGATGGATGTTTTGAGTTTTGGGTGGGAAGAGGATACTTTAAGGTTGTGTGAATGAGGGATGTTTTGAGTTTTAGGTGAAAGGGATAGTTTGGGGGTTGTGGATGAGGATGTTTGAGTTTTAGGTGGAAGGGATACTTTAGGTTGTGTGGATGGGGATGTTTTGTAGTTTTAGGTGGGAAGGGGATACCCTAAGATTGTGTGAATGACGGATGTTTTGAGTTTTGGGTGGGAAGGGTATACTTTAAGGTTGTGTGAATGAGGGATGTTTTGAGTTTTAGGTGGGAAGGGGATAGTTTGGGGTTGTGTGGATGAGGGATGTTTTGAGTTTTAGGTGGGAAGGGGATACTTTAGGGTTGTGTGGATGAGGGATGTTTTGAGTTTTAGGTGGGAAGGGGATACTTTAAGGTTGTGTGAATGAGGGATGTTTTGAGTTTTAGGTGGAAAGGGGATAGTTTGGGTTGTGTGGATGAGGGATGTTTTGAGTTTTAGGTGGGAAGGGGATAGTTTGGGGTTGTGTGGATGAGGGATGTTTTGAGTTTTAGGTGGGAAGGGGATACTTAGGTTTATGTGGATGAGAATGTTTGTGTTTCAGTGGGGGTGGGAGACTTTAGTTGTCTTACTGCAGATATTTGAGTGTTAAGTTGAACTGAAACACCTAGGTTTTAAGCGATGGAGGATATCTTGGGTGGTAGGGGACAGGGGTAATTGTGATTCGGGTGATAGAGGGAAATTTTGAATTTCAGTGGGAACGAGTGTATTGTAGGTAGAAAGGGGATCAGGGATAATCAAAAGTTTCATTTGGTAGCAGTGGAACTATTTCTAATTAATTAATTGGGCGATATTTTGAGTTTTAGGTGGGAAGGCGGTCACTTTAGGTTTGGGTGGATGAAGGATATTTGGAGTTTTGAATTTCAAGGGAAATAATTTGTGACTAGAAGGATGAAGTATATTTTCGCTTTTAGGAGGTAGGGGAGTGATTTGGGTTTGAGTAGATTACTTTAAGCTTTACATATGAGGAAAATAATACTGGTTGGGTGGCCGAAGGATATATTGAGTTATAAGTAGGAGTGAGTCTCCTATTGGCATTGAGAGGTCAAGTAATATTTTGAGTCTTTGGTGAATGAGGATAATTGGGTTTGAGTGAACCTGGACTATTTTGATATTTCGATGGGACTGTGGATATTTAGTGTCTGGGTGTATGGAGGATATTTGGACTGTTAGTATGAAAGGATTAATTTTGTCTTGGTAATTGGCGGTATTTTCTGTTTTAAGGGGAGGGGGATCATTTCATTTTTTATTTTAATAGAGGTAAATAATTTGTGTTTGGGGGTGGCTGAGGAACATTAAGTTTTAGGGTAGTAAAAGTAATTTTGGTTTATAAGACTGATCAATATGTTGTTTTAGACAGGAGGTGGAATAATTTGGGTTTGTGTTTAAGAGATGGGATTGGAGTAATGATGGGACTTTGAGAGAATTTACAAAACTTCCTTAATAGAAGGAATCATATATCTAGAAAGATGGGACTGTAAATAGAACTAAGAATAACAGGGCTTATAACGATAGCATATGAACAAATTCTTGAGATAATTGTCGATGAAGTAAGGATTAATGATGTTGAATCCTTCGAATATTTATGAGCAATGATAGCAATCTAAATCCCTTTGAGTTCAAGTAAATGGCTGAAAAAGGCAAGTCAAACAATGTGAAGGATGTTAAAAATCTAGAAATCAAATAATGTGAAATTTTATACAAAATAAAAAATGACACCATAAGGGAAATCATTGAAGCTCCAAATGTGCTTTTATACTGATGAAAATAGAGATGGAGATGGTTGACATGTTTTTCGAACACCCCCTACACGTCTTGGAAGAATGCTGTACAGGACAGCAGTGAGTTGGGCTTTCCTGTGGTCACCAGAACGGTTAAAAGTCCCAGACCTAACTGAATGACAACTATGAGAAAGGAGTTTAGGGATGAGCGGAGATTTGTTAAAGATAAGAAAAGATGAAGTTCGCAGAAGCCCTCTGCGTCCTGCAGACTTGTAGACAATGGTGATGATAATGTGGCTGAGAAATTCTTGAATTCTAGATGAGAGGGTATACTTTGGTTGATGTCGTTAACGGATATTTTAAGTTTTAGGTGGGGGGTTGAGGGATATTTGAGTTTTAGGTGAGAGGGGGTTAATACATTGATTTGGGTGAATGAGGGATATTTTGGGTTTTAGGATGCTGTTTTGACTACCCCTGGGGACGAAGTGTATTAGTTTTCCAGCTAGACTGGAACTCAAATAACCAGCTGGCAAAAGAAAATCCTATGTCACAAAGAGATTTGCAATCGTATTATGTCAAATCCATCAGTTCTTTATGAGCACAATTGATGACAATGAAATCTCTTTAATATCTGTTGAGCTCTGTAAAGAATTGATGGTAACAAGATCTCGTTGGCTAATGAAACCTGACCTCCATACTCATCAATTTTTCTTCTGATGCTGTTGTGTTTATTTATCACTTAATTTACAGAAAACTTTGCTAATTATAATGGCCACCACCTGACCAGGTATGAAAATGAGACCAAAAAGATATGAAAAAGATTTATTTTCTTGGGAATATGGAAACGGGATTATAACTATCTTGGACGAAACCTAATTGGAGCTTACATTTTACCACAAGAGAAACTGACTTGGTAACAAAACTCAGTACCCGTTAAAGTTATTTGTAATAAAGACCCGTACCACAAGGCAACTGATGGGATACACTGTAAAAAAATACTTGACGTCTCATTTTTGTGTTAATATCATAGTTCTGATTAAAAATTTCCGTGTTAACAAATGCCATCGAAATGGCTTGACAAACATAATTCTTGAACCGTTTAAGATTTGTTAAATTAAAACACAAATAGTTAGAAATTTACCTTTTAAAAGCGAAGAACAATGATCAGATTTACTAATTCATAAACAATGAAATTGTGTAGCTGTCAGATGTAATAAAAATGGCATACGTGAATACGTTGGGTTGACAGCCAGTGTTTATGTACAACCGCGATATTTAACGCTGCTTCACTTTACGAAATATATCGTTCTGATCCTGTTTCTTTTTTTATAGTCCGTATATCAGTTAGTTTTATAAAATTTTACAATATGAAAGGAAGAACTTCAATTATAATAAGAAGAAAAGTGCAAGAAAATCTTTGTTTGTGAAGCGTTTATGTATTTTGTCCGGAATCGTTATGAAATATTTCATTATGTTTGTACAATAACAGTCCTGACAACCGTATAAAGCTGTTATTTTACACAAATAACACGTAAATGAGTGAGGTTTGGCATATCTAATGTTATCAGACTATCATCTGTTTAAAGTTCTCTCTGTTAAAGAACGTTATTTTATGTTAGCAATTAAGATATGCATAATTACAAGACTATTATAACTTCCTTTCATAACTAAATGTTCGCTTTCCTGAAAGGTGGTGAAATGCACTGCCGCACGAGGTTTGGTTGGTACGCCTGCCAACCAGTTTGGAAGACAACTTTAACCATAAGGCGACAATTTTCTTCATACCATCAAAAACGACAAATTAAAATAGAATATGGTTAAAAACTAAAAAGAAAATTGGGAATATTGCTTTTACAAATGGTTTAATGGGAGCCAAATAGGCCTAGAAGTAATGGTAATTGGTAACGACGTGTGAACGATTTACGACTCTTTTGGCCGATTATCACTAAATGTCGAGATGTGAACAGCATCTGTGAACTGAAACTACCTGATAACTACTTTGTTGAAGCTATGAAAAAAAACAGTTTACTATGTCTTTTAACCATGATCAAAAGGATCTATTGACTTGTCATGGTGTTGTTGTTCTTTAAACATATTCAAAAGCATTTATTGAAGTTTTATTAGTATTTTTTTTCCACTGCATGGAATTTTTTAGTGTTACGTTCTAGTTCAACTTCTCATTCACTATCAGTATTACCTACCAATCATTAATGATGTAAATTATCTACGGTAATACATTATTTTTGGTTTCCTGGTTTACTTCGCCACGAGGAGTAGCCTATAATCTCAAGTAGTGAATAACTTAGTCCTCAGCATACAGGCTCAGAATACCATTCATTACTCTAATGATCAATTATGTATTCTCATAACTACTGTTAAAGAACACATTTTTGATTATGAAATTCCAATAGCACTCATAGTAAGAAAAATCATAATACATATCATATGATACATTGCTTTTCACAGACCAGGCAAGGCCTCATAGGACTAGCCAAACATTTATAGGTTAATATTCAGCATCCTTCTATATTTTGACTATGATGAGTAAAAATATGTATTAAAAGTATTGTTCTTAATGCTGTATAAGCAAAACATATAGGCCTATAAATTTTGAGTGCTAAAATGAAACCCTCTTCAGACCGAAAAAAAAAGTTGTAGGCCGAGTCATAAGAAAAGCTTAAAACCACAGTTCTATAAGAAATAAGCAACGTAAGAAAGATAATAATTTTAATTTCCTTTAAATGGCATGCTATTTAGCTCGGCTACCAGGATACTGGTTGCTCGCTCATCCGTTAACGAGTGACTCGTCTGTTAGTTTTAGATCTAGCCAGCCTTGTGCAGGAATGGGCTCTTGCTCTAAGGCAACCCACAACCGAGTGACAGAAACTGTGCCACCTGGTCAACTGTTGCCAAATACTGCTTGCTGAAACATTAGAGGAATTGATGCAATATTTTTTATCCCAATGGTACGTGCGTGCATGTGTATCTGTTGGTTCGACAGTGGTTATTCTAAACCTTTTGACTGACTTGAACTTAATATTTATTTTTTAACGTACATCTATATAGTTAAATTATTTCATTTAGTTACGAATATTTATCTGTGCTCTGTGTGTGTTGTATCCTCATATATATGGTATATATATATATATATATATATATATATATATATATATATATATATATATATATATATATTTCTTCTTCCTCTTCTTTAACGTGCTTTTTCCATTTTGCATGGGGTACACGATGCTCCTTTTGAAGGACTTTTGATTTGGCCTTGGGGTAGACCTGGTGGTCTGATCGGCTGTCTCGCCTGACATCGCTGACCCCGGTAGCGTATGTTTCATGGTCATACCCGACCCAACGCCCTTTCTTCCCAGCAGCGCAGTTATTGCGGTGCATGGCGAGAGTTCGAGACGTGAGATGTTTGTTATGTTTTTTAGAAGGTGTTGTAGTGGGTTTGCTTTGTGTGTATTTAGTCAGTAACATCCATTTGCTTTTAAGCAAACCTATCCATTGATTACATATATAATCCCGGGATGTCTACATCGATAAGCAAGCGTTCGCCTCTCTGATCAGTCGGCAGCGGATTTTGAACCCGCGCCACAGACCTCTGGCTGAAGTCCGAAGCTGCTGCTGTAACCGACTGAGCCTATCGAGGCCTCTCTCTCTCTCTCTCTCTCTCTCTCTCTCTCTCTCTCTCTCTCTCTCTCTCTCTATATATATATATATATATATATATAGAGAGTATATATATATATATATATATATATATATATATATATATTATTAAGAATATTCCTCCTACACCAATCTTCACGCAAATGATTTAAAAATAAAAGGACTAAGTAATTCAAGAATAAATTTAGTATGATCTACACTGTAAGAAGATTCGCCCCTAAACCTTTCAATTTACTGCCTTTGGGGAAACCTCTTTAACCCTTTTCTTGTCCAGTGCTGTCAGCAATCCCTTAATTCCAGGTGCGGACTCGACTAGAGCTAATCGTTAAGGAGGGCAGGTCATGCTAGAGGCTGGACCACATGTGCAAGTTCCGCCATTTTGAAATCGAGCCATGCGGTCTGCAGTTCCATAAAGAGGATTACAACACCCATGTAGGAGGAGAAAGACGTAACTTCAGTTTATAAAGGGAACTTGGAGAGAGGAGCTTTCTCTCAGAATTGTTGACGGCACCACAGACTCCAGAGCTCCGTCCCTTGCTCTATCAACTGCCTATTTCAAACACGTGGCTGGAAGTATACAAAGTAACTTTCGTTGTGAATTAATTCCCTGGACCTCATAAGAAGAGCACTTGATCTCCTAATGAAAGGTAAAGTACTAGGATTTAAAGTTTTCGTCAGCCACGTTCCCTTGTATTCTCCTCCAGCTGTGTTCCTTTCTTTCATGCAGAAAAGTAGATATAATTACAGTGAGACTGTATTGCTTTTATATTTGTGCTAATAATTTGGTAAAGTGTTTACGATAGGTGTAATGTAAGCGTATGATATTCGAGTCACTGGAATCGAGTTCAGTCTAGGCATCTTCAATGCAATTCCTCAATTCCCTCATTACAGTGCTAGTTTCTGGTTAAGTAACCGTGAGTGTTTCGATTGCAGGATAGGGATACCCAGCTGTGGATCTGCATGTCCCTTTATACAGGCCCCTGCCACTCCAAGTTATCAGTACACCTGAAGTGGGAAACTCACCATACTCCCTCCAGGAAATTCCTGTCATTTATTCTTCACTCTTTTTTTTACCCCCAGAATTACACTCACTATCCTCCTGATGCTTTTCTGGTCAATATAATGAATTAATTAACCCCAGAGTTTATCTACACCCACCTTTGAAGCAGTCTTCAGGTGTGTGTTTTTGTTGCTTTGTTCCCACCTCTGTCCAATAGTCTTGATTTGTAACGTACTTGGTTTCTGTCGCATTCAGGAGTGTTCTGTCACTAGTTTCTTCCTTCGGACTCTCGCACGTCTTATCATTTCCTTGAGGAAGGAGGATGAAGTTCTTGAATTTTTAATGGCATTGTTGATTTATAGTTATGGCTTAAGCTATTTGGATGAAATTTGTATTTGGAATCCGGCTTCTTTGTGCCTTCTAATAGTCCTTCCAGTGTAGATTTATGATCATATTGCCCCTTGGTTGCAGTGGGCTTGCCATTGTAGAGATAGAGAGACTCTCCTCATTGGGAAATATTTTCATTAGAAATGTAAGACTCAAGCTTTCACATGTGTAGAAAATGTATGACCTCCCTTTGTAAATAAGGGTAATGTAGAAAATTAGTACATTCAAACCTTGACTTAAGAGTGAATCAATGTACGAGTTTTCTGAGGTGTGAGCCGGCGCATGAGTGATTTTTGGCTTTAAGAAGCGAGCCGAGATTTGAGCTATGAGCCAGCGAGCCTGGGAGACGCCATCTCCCAATGCATCCGCCATTGTCAGCACCAAGATTCCTAACCGAGTGATCTCGTTCAGTTCACGTGGTTACTTTGCCATGCGAGTATCTCTGCAACATCTCGTAGCATTTCTCGCTTTGTTTTTTTCACTGTGTCCCTGTATTTTGGAGCATTTCTTAGTTTTTGCCATGGGTCCTGAGAAAGGGAGTGTTAAGACCATTGCTGAGAAGAAGAAAAGGCCATGAAATCATAGAAAAACACAATCAAGGTGTGCATGTTATGGACTTGGCGAGGCAGTATGACCGGACTGCTTCTACAGTCTGTATCATCTTGAAGCAGAAGGAGTTGATAAAGGCTATAACGCCAGCCAATGGCATTAAGATTATTTCAAAGCTCTTGACCTCTGCCCATGAAGAGATGGAGAAGTTGTTACTGGTGTGGCTGAATGAGAAGCAGCTCACAGGAGATACCATGACGGAGAGCATCACCTGTGAGAAGGCAAAAGACATCTACACGGATTTGGTGCAGAAGATGCAGGAACATTGATGGACGAGGCATCGGAAGAGTCATTCAAAGCCACTTGGGGCTGGTTTGATAATTTTAAAAAGAGTACTGGCGTTCACTCTGTCATCAGGCATGGTGGGAGGTGGCAGCAAACTCTGATGTGAAGGCAGCTTTGAGTCTGTTAAAAAAGTTTTGGGCTGAACTGGTAGAAGCAGATGGGCATGTTGCCCAGTGAGTCTTCAACTGTGACGAGACAGAGCTCTTCTGGAAAAACATGCCGAGGAGGACTTATATCATGGCAGAGGAGAAGAGCTTACCAGGTCACAAACCTATGAAGGATAGGCTAACCCTTGCACTGTGTGCAAATGCAAGTGGCAAATGCAAAGTTAAACTGCTACTTATATCACTCGGAAAACCCCAGTGCCTTTAAGTCCCACAAGAAAACCAAAGAAAATTTCTACCCTCAAGAAAACATTTTTCCTCATTAAGTGCGTGCTCAGGTTTACACTAGCTTTTTCTCCCACACCTTATCTAACCTCCTGCATGTTCTTTCTTATCGTAAAATTCACTTGCATATCATACAGTTTCCTTCTTGAAACTATAAGTTCCATTTCCTCGTATCTGTATGCAATCTTTTTACAACCTCTTTGCATTTCGGCTTGTGGCAACAAATTTCTATAAGTGAGCGATATTCCTTATCTGAAGCCCTATGTTGTACATAGAATCGTTTTCAATAACCTAAGCTTCGTTCCAGAACGAAAAAAAAAAATACAATTTACATAACTGCAAATGAATATGGAACTCACATGGGGTACATTCCTCCTGCATCACTGACTTTAACCCCAGTCCATTTTGTATCCTTCCCTGGTTATGTAATTTAAAGGTTTCCCCTACCGACCTCACTTATCTTAAGCTCACTTGTAGCCACATTTTCAGCTCTCATTTCCAACTCAACAAAGAATATATGACCTCCAGCCATTACTCTTTTCACAAAAACAGCTATCCTCTTTCGTTGTGGAACTGTTGTGTCTGATCTACAACATATTCTAGAACCGTTTAAGAAACACATTTAACGCAAGCATACTGCCATTTCAAGGGTGCATAGAATGGCTATGTATATTAGAGAGGGCTTCACTGCATCTCATGAACCACTGTATGAGTGTGGATGTCATGAAGCACAAGTGGGTAAAGTCTGACGAAGATTAATAAACCTTTGTCTTTGCCAGCTATAGGTACCCAGATTGGGATGACCATTTATGGCCGCTTGCTTACTAAAATGGCAGCAGTGCACAAAGCTGTCTCCAAGGCTTGTTTCATTTTTGTTGTTGATTACAGTGTTCATCACATTGATTCACTGAGCTCAGTTACTGCCACATGGTGTAGCTGTTTTGATTTCTCCCCTATTTCTGGTTGTGAGCATTTGATAAATGAACCCACACACAAATCTGGTAACTGTCTTGACCTTGTATTCAAAAATGTTATTGGCATTGCATCTTGTGGAGTAGGTTGGTCAGTGGGTTCAAGTGATCATTGTTTGATTAAGGTTAATAAGGAGATAAACAAGGTTGTTCCCGGTGTTAGCTTTTCAAAAAAGTTTCGTCTTCAAGTAGATAAGCCATGGTTTAATACTGCATGCGTTACGATTCCAAGAATCGTTACAGGTTCTTTCAATCTCTAAACAATAAGGATTCGACACCAGCAATTGAAATATGGGAAATTAATATAAAAAGAAATTCACAGAACACTACGACACGTTTATTCACAACCTTATTTACAAGCAAAGAAAATGAGATGTTGCTTCCCCTCAGCTTCCATCCAACGTGACACAAATCATAATAAGTCAAAGCAGTTATAGATAGGGGGAACAGGTTGGAAGGTAGAGCAATTCAAATACGTAACTGATGAGTTGGTGAGTTATCTTTCGTGGCTTTGGTTTCAGCTGAAGAGATGATGCTGGCACGGTGGCTTGGATGGGACTGCAAATGTTGTTTCTCCCAGAAACCAGAGACTATGCAGATGGAGGGCAGAAGGGATGACTGTTGCTTCGTCACAGGTGACAAAATTGCTGGAGACAGGTGATCAAGCCGTCTGATTCTGTTGCCGAAAATCTCTAGCGGGCCATTCTTCCCCCTTATGTGGGCGGGGTTCATGATGACACCACAGGCGATCGTCATCGCCATACTAGGAGATTTTTTTATTTCTGCAGGCTTATAGGCTCTCCAAAACAAACCATGAAGACGTGACAGCTTTGTATTCCTCACCTGTTTTCTACTCTGAATGTTTCCTTAACTCCGAATTTGATTTCAATCACCATTACATATATAGTCTCGTGTTACCACCATATTTGGCCCCCTTGCTGGAAAACGTACCGATGCCTTTTTTTTTAATATAGGATACAGTATTATACTTTATGTATAAAAAACTTGTTCACAGCAATTTTCCTTCTATAAAAACGACCACTCTTCTCGTCTATTATAAAAAAGAGGAGTCTGGAGCCCATCTATTACAGCTTCCCTTCTATTATCTTTTAGACAAAACGTTAATGAGTAGAGCAAATTCTTACTAGAATGTTCAATAAATTTCCTCATAATTTTAGATCAAGTGTTTCTAATGAGGTGAACTTCACACGTCTTTATTCTCTCTCTCTCTCTCTCTCTCTCTCTCTCTCTCTCTCTCTCTCTCTCTCTCTCTCTCTCTTTTACACACACACACACACACACCACACACACATACACACATAGTTACTGAAGTGTTACTCTCCGTAGAAAGCTACCTCCTTCAATCTGGAGTGTAAGCTCTGAAAGGTAGAAGGGAAAACCAGTGAGTTGTATAAAGGTATATCTTGAAATGTCCCCCTAAATGTACACTATTTTAAATATGAAAATCTCAGTGAACTACTCGCTATTGCTTCCCTTTTTTTATCTTGATAAAAGATTTTGAATGCGAGGGTTTTAGTGTCTTTTCCCTGCTGGGAAGGTTGTAAGATAAACTGCATTCGTAAACCTTACTTCCAAAGAGTTTTGGTGAAAAAATGAAAATAATGAAACATTTCAAAGGCCCTGATAGTCATGATTTAATGAATAAAACCCCTAAACTTAGATCAAAACATTATTTTGTCTTTTATTCATATTTATACTGAACAGGTGAAATAAAAAGGGTAAATTTTCCTTTAAATGTTTTTGGCAAGCAGGATTTAAAAAAAGAAGAGACTGATCTATTACTATTACTTTTGGTGAAGGTCGCTCCATTCAGTCAGTTTTTAATAACTAGATAGATGACATTTGCATTCAAGGGAAAAGTTGAGAGTAATTTATAGAAAACGAATTCTTAGCGCAAATGAAACTCCCTTCGAATTTGTTAACATAGTCACCTCACTGTAAGGCAGGTGGCTCTAGAGTGGCGGTGACAGATGGTCCACTGAAATGAGCAGATATTCCATCACTAACCATCCTTCTGAAAACTTCCTTTGAATGAGTCCTACTTGCCTTGGCAATGTTTCCAGTAACCAGACTCTCTTAAAAGCATGAGTGAAACGAGCTTTTAACGAGATTCACCAATTATACCGATGATATCAAATTTTAGAAAATTCACCTGAACTAACATATTGAAGAAATAATTATCCCCTGCATGCACTGAAAAAATGAACACTTTTCATTGTTGAGTCTTTTGTTAAAAAATGTCGATATATATATTATATTTTTACTTGCCTAAAACTTATACATATACAAAGATTCAAAGGAAGAAAGAATCAATGCATTTCTGTAGTTATTATTATTGTTGATATTCATTTAGTTTATTATGTATATTTCAATCTTACCAACTTCTTTTAATCATTATTCCTGTATTTCTTCTTGTGATCCTGTAGCTTCTAAATGATAGGCTATCCCTTCGCAACCTGTAACCTGTGTGACAGAAATCTAATTACAGCAAAGATGAATATTAGAAAGTTACTGCTTCTGAAACACAGTTCGTCAGCGTTTCTAACTTTTTTGCATCATATATCCATGATTCGTTCCATTTGCTGCCCAGGTTAACTTCCCTGGTACTCACAGTTTTAAAGTCGATCATGGCGTTCGAAAATATTCACGTGGAGTAATTGAAATTTATAATATACTACTTTCAAGTTGGCGCTCCATTGCTTGGAATACGAACAGTGCATTAGAATCCGACGACTTTGGCACTTTCTGGGGCAACAGTATATCTTTAATAGATTAATCACATATAAAAAAGAAAAAGAGAACTGTATATATATATATATATATATATATATATATATATATATATATATATATATATATATATATATATATATATATATATATATATATATATATATATATATGTGTGTGTGTGTGTGTGTATGTGTCATGATCTGACATGATATAAAATGGAACCGAAGTTCCATTCATATTATGTTTAAGTGGACTTAGGAAAAGTATATATATCTGTGTGAACACGAGAGAGGTGTTGTTTATGAATCGCAGATCTAGTCCATCAAGTCGCACATGTCAGCAGAACATGTCAGCAATGTGTTGTTTGGAAAACAGTATGTCAGCATAAGTCAACGTCCTCTTTTGTTCTGAGCTGAGAGCTGTCACGTACGCAGTGAGGAATCCTTGGGAACACGGTCATGGTGTGTTCATGTGTGTGTAAATGATAGATCTTGTTATGATGTGGCGTGAAAGTTTTAAGATAGATCAAAATGGGAAATCATCCTGTGTAGACCCATTGTTACCCTGTTGTACAAATATCTCACACATTATAGTCACAAAGAATCCCATTATGGAGTTTGTCTAAATCCTACCAGAACAACTTTACTATTTCTAAGACGTAAACTCATTGCACAACCATGGAGGAATCTTTGAAGATGCAATTCCATTTCTCTGACTGTAATGACTACAGTCCACATAATAAGAAATAGTTGGGCACTTGCAAGTGTAGCCCAACATAAATGGTGGCAGCGCACTTACATTTTTGGAAAGGAAGCTACGATAAGGCAAGATGCCTAAATATCTATAGACAGACGTCATCTTCATCACCTACATGATCAACATCGGACGAACGGTTGTGTACATCAAACGTCTTGGAAGATGAAGGCAAACATACAACACCAGGAGGGTCGCCGTCAACGCGCATAGAGAGATAGAGAGGAAAACATCTGACCTCAAAATACATCATTCTCAATGTGCACGGAGAGAGAGAGAGAGAGAGAGAGACAAAATCTAGAGAGAGAGAGAAAGGAAATCCCACCAGACCTTCTCGACGCGTTTCAAGTGCAGCGACATTCCCCATCAACATTCCACAACATAAGAAAATTCAACATCCGCAATAGGACCCTTCCGATGACGTGTACCTAGACAGGCGGAAGTCGGACAGCAGAGGAACTTCGTCAACCTACTTACGAGAATCAATATAAGATAAGTACAACCTTCTATCTATAACAGTTAGTAATCTCATCTTGCAGTTGTTCCTGACTCGGGCGGCAGGTTGCTGATATAAGGTGAGCGGTGCCGTAGATTAATACTCTTTCCTTGCAGAAGTAGCGGTTCCCGATATCTCATTTTTATTTTTTGTGCTCTTTTATTTTTTACTCTTGACACATGGTTAACTCTGTTCTTTTTCAGAAAGTGCATTTATTACTTATTGATAGTGGATTATATGATGCATTTTTCATAGGTGATGTTATTTTTTTTTAGCGAATATATGAGTCTCTGTTGGGATTTACTTGCGTTCCTGGTATAGATATATGAGATTACGTAGCGGCCGTGTTTATTCATATAGGTTTCAAGATCACTTAGAGAATAGGCGTGCGGCTAGGAAACTTAATAAGAAGATGACTCCTCCAAGCCCAGGTGGGAGTAGTCCCCTAACCAGCTCCCCACAGAATCCTGTACTGACGGTAGTTAATGCTAGATCTGCAATTGTACCGTTTGCAGGTCGGGTTAATGGATTTTGACACAGGGTGTCGAGTCTTGGATTTCGTCTGTAGACGTTCACCTGGCGGCAAAGTCCATTACCGATCAGTCTATACAACTGCAGGAGGCAAAGAGTTTCATAGACTATGCTAAAGGGGATGCGGGTGCATACCTGGGAATATCTTTTAAAGAAACAAACACTTGGGATGATTTCAAAACCAAGCTGCATTCCATCTATGGGAGTGAGGATGCATTGGATGAAGTCCTTGCTTTACGAAATGTAATTAAAGTAGCATTTATGACTAATCTCAGCGTGGTGGATAGGGCAGCTCTGATAGGAGATAGGCTCGAAGAATATAACGGCCAATTTGATGCTTCAAGTAAAGTCAATGGTAATGCGCATCTCAGTTCCAGATCTCTTTGTAGATTGGTTTATTTGACACTAATAACAGCGATGTTACCTGAACCTTTGATTAAGTGTTTTGATGAAAAATTAACATCGGATAGTACGGAATTAGATATCTATAGACAAATTCGGAAACACTTGTCCAAGTGTACAGATCTCGATCCTTCTCTAGTTCAGGCTTTTACTAAACAAGAAAACAAAATCACAGCTCTTCATCACCGCAACAGGTTAACTTGGTCACTAATAATTCATCAACAGTCGTTTGCTTTAATTTGTAAACGTCCAGGGCACATGATAAATGAGTGTAGGACACGGTATTGTTCAATTCATAATAGTTCATATCACAAGTATAATCAGTGCAACGCTAAGAAAAAGAATCCAAACAGTAACACAAATACCCAAAGTGCTGGTAATGATACTAGGAAGAAACAATACCATGGGGAAAGAACAAACAATTCAAGCAGAATAGTAATGTAGGGCAGAAACAAGCACAGACAAATCGTTCCTCAGGAAAATCAACTCTAAACCCAGCAGTTCAAAATAACCAAGGGTCAGTGAATTTTCAGAATGCCAGCGGACAGGCAAACACCACGTAGCCAACTTAATGGGGAGGAGAGTGATATTGGGTTATCATCACTTTTGAATCAAATAATAAATTTAATATTCTCCAAGATGTGTGAGGACAGGAATTTTCCAGAAAATGAGGTAGATTTTTCCAAACATGCAGAGCACGGTCCCGTAGATTTTTGCAAAATTCACGCTATTATTGGTTCAGAAGAAATCAGGCCAACTTTGCATGCAGTTAGCTTAGAACATAAACATTTCACCTTGTTTTTTTATTTAGGTAGTCCACGTAACGTAATGGATTTACGTACCCATCACCTGTTGTTTTCAAAATTTCCTATCGAACGCGCCAATATTCGTTTGTCAGAATAGGTAATAATGAATTAGAAGTAGTGGGAACATCTCAAATATACAATACAGGTTAGGGCAACGTACTTTCACGGACACCTTTATCATTATTAGTAATATTAGTATGTACCCAGTAGTTATTATGGGTTATCCATCAATGTCATTACATAACATAATCTTGACACCCGCAAAACACAGAGTGTTTATAAAATTGAAATTCTATCGGTCTTCACACACATTGAAATCTGTTTTGGATCAGAAGGAGACAGTCAGTGAGAAAGTAACATACATAGAGGAACCAGTCACCTGTCTCATAAGTGATGAAATTGTTAGAGCCACCCAGCATAACTCTCAGGCACCCGCCATTGCTGCTTTTACACAAATCATTGAGCCAAATACACCATCATATCTGACGGTAAGGGTTAGAAAAAAAATACCAGGCTCAGAGATTTTAATTCTTCCTGACACTTTAAAAATCAATGGGCTTTCAGTCACGCAAGCGTTGTACACAGTAAATTCTGATCATCGGGTCAACATTGAAGTTTTTAATCACTTAAATGCTGCTTTAACCATACATGAAAATCGGCATATTGTCAACATCGAAGCGTTTAAACATCGAATTCTTACAGTTGCTGAAATTAATTCCACTGAATCAGCAATAGATGAATCTCTTTTAAAAATAATTAAAGGCAAAATTGAAGCAGACATCTTAGATAGGGATATAAGTAAGAAATTTTTTGAACTTCTATCCAAATATAGTGATGTTTTTTCTACAAGTACTGGAGCTTTAGGCAAAATGGAAGTCATCGAACATCAAATTCGTTTAAAGGATAAGGACAAAGTCATTTATGTACCTTCATATCGTCTACCTGCAAAATTTCTGAATGAGATCAATGTAGAGGTAGATAAAATGTTAAAAGAGGGGTTATTAAGAAATCTAACAGTCCTTATAATTTTCCCTTGATAATAGTACCAAAAATGATAAAACCTGGAGGATTTGTGTGTTGACTTTCATAAGCTCAACGACCAAACTATCCCTGATCGTTTCCCAGTACCATGTACAGATGATATTTTATCTTTATTAGGGCAGAATAAATTCTTTACTTCCTTGGCTTGTACTTACTTAAAGGCTTTCACCAGATACCCTTAGCTAAGGACAGTACGCCGTACACTGCTTTTAGTACAGCTCGGGGTCACTACGAATTCCTGCGTATGCCATTTGGGCTACGCTGTGCCCCTATTACGTTCACTAGAATGATCAATATAGTGTTCGGAGATTTACTTGGGAACATTCTCCATGCTTATATGGACGATCTAATAATCTTTTCTAATACTTTAGAAGAACATCTAAGTAAACTAGAAATAGTCCTTCAAAGGTTAAGAGAACATCATTTAAAGGTAAAAATTTCTAAATGTGAGTTTTTAAAAGATGAATTAGTCTATTTGGGTTTCATGATATCACGGCAAGGTCTTAAAGTAGTCCATGATAAAAATCTGCTATTAGTAAATTTCCCGTTCCTACTAACGTTAAAGGTATACAGCAATTTCTCGGGGTTTCGGGTTATTATCGTAGGTTTATCCGAGATTATTCAGTGATAGCGGCTCCTTTAACTGATCTTATAAGGAAGGATGCAACTTTTAAATGGGAAACCCAACATCAAATCGCTTTTGATACCTTGAAAGAGAAAATTAGTTCTGCTCCTATTCTAAAGTTTCCCGATTTTACTAAAGAATTTATTATTGCAACTGACGCTTCAGACCAAGGAGTAGGGGGTGTGTTACTCCAGTGGCATGACAACAAGTTTTTCCCATTGCCTTTTATTCTCGTAAACTAAAAATGTCAGAGAAGAAATATGCAATAATAGATAAAGAATGTTTAGCGATAGCTAATTCGTTGGTACATTTTAAATATATAATTTATGGGTACAGTGTTAAGGTTCTGACTGATCATAAGCCCCTTACTGATTTTATTAAAGGTTTCAATCATAGTCCCAAAAGAACTCGGTGGCATATGGTTATCCAGGACTTTGGAGCTAAAATTGGATACTTACCCGGTAAAGCAAACGTAATAGCCGATGCGTTATCTCGTAATCCTGTACCAACTCAATCATTTCCATTCGATGATCTAGAAGAAATTCAAATTCGCAGGCTATGAAAATTGCTATCGAAAATGCTAATCGAGATGGAATATTACAGATATAGATTCAGATTCAGTACGACAAGAACAAATGAAAGATCAGAAATTAAGAGTAATAATAGACGCATTAAATAGGAAGCCGGATGATAAGGAATATGTGAAATATACTAACCAATATTTCTTGGTTAAGGATAACATTCTATGCCGATCTGTGGCTATGAAAACCAGGAGTTCAACACAGTTAACTAACGACCAGGTGGTTGTACCATCACGTTAATCCCCACCGTTTTGAAATGGCTTCACAACCATCCTTTGCATGGTCATCCTGGGTTCGAAATAACATCCCAAAAGGCCAAGTCTTTATTTTACTGGTCTACTATGTTAAAATATATTAGGATATATGTTTCCGTCATAAGGGCCATACTAAGAATCCTGTAGGTCTCGGAACTTATCCTGTGCCTAGTAAGCCTTTTGCGAGGGTACACCTTGATTTATTAACAGGTTTTTACAGAAACAGACCGGGGAATAAAAACCTCTTAGTGATAATAGACGCTCTTACACGGTATACTGAACTAATACCATTAAAAATTAAAACAGCTATTGAGTGTGCTAGGAAGTTTTATGAGTGTTATATATGCAGGCACGGGATCCCAAATATGATAATCTCCGACTCGGGAGGAGAATTCAATAATCACTTCCTTAACTCATTGTGTGAGATTCTTCAGATAAAAAAAATTAATACGATGATCTACCATCCTGAATCAAATGGTTTGGTCAAACGTGTTAATAGAAAGGTGTTAGACATACTGCGTGTAAACATAGGCGGTATGGACCCAAATTGGGATATTGCAATACCCACTGTGTCCAGTACCTAAATAACAATTTTCATACTTCAATCGTATGTCTCCCCATAAAGATGTTTACGATACCTGCTAGGTCACCTTTCGACATTCTAACACCTACAACTAATTTATCAGATCCATTGAAGGATATAATAGATGCTAGCCGGAGTAGATTTCAAACACTTTATCAAAACCTCTTACAGGCTCAAGTGTTAATGAAGAACGCACATGATAAAAAGGCTAAGGTCACAAAACCTTACCAAGAAGGAGATACAGTTTATGTACATGTTTATGTTAGGAAGGGCTAAATTGGAAATTATTGCCTAAATTTGAAGGTCATTTCACAGTTATAGAAGTTTTAGTGGGTAACCGACTTAAAATTCGGAATCAGTCCGATACAACGGATGTCGAACTGTTTCTATCTCACATGTGAGGGCTTAAGACAATGGTTTGTTATGAAAAAATTAATTGTTCTGAGATATATTTTTTTATTAAACTTTATATATATCATTTGAGTGGTGCAATGTTTATTTTAAATACATCATTTACAAAAGATTTTTTTTTTTTGCAGGCTCCAACATGAAGCTTGTCAAATTATACCCTGCACTATTCCTATCAGTGTTTTTTGTGATTGGGAAGGGTTCTGAAATAACTTTACATCATGGTTCTATTGTGGAGGAAATTAATAATTTCTTTCTAACTGACAGTAATATAGTCTTAGAAGTCAATGATGTTTTACTACTGAAGTAATGACTCAAATCAGAATTGACTCTTTTTATCAATCCCTTGAAGATTTGCATAAATCATATTTATCTAACAATGATCCAACGTCGCCTAATCAAGTTAGTGACACGGTTAATATGCTTTTCTGGGAATTAAGGAATAAAACATGCGAAGCTGAAATCTTAGCTCGTGATTTGCTTATGTGGTCAATGCCTCATGAAGCTACAGAAAGGCGTAACCCACTTGTTTTAGCGGCATTAAACTTGGTTTCAGTAGCTGGTCTTGGTTTGGGAATTTCTAATCGGCTTAAACTTCGCGATCACGGGGTTACAATCGAAAATCTGGAACATCAACAAGAGGTATTAGCAGGAGAACTAAACAGGCAAATTCAAGCTTTGAACGGCGTAATTAGTAATGTAAATGAACAATCACGACGTTTCAATCAGGTTCATGACACTCAAGTTTTGTTAGCAACTTTGATGTATTATCATGCTAAAATTGATCATGTATCCTCGAGAGTTTCAAGATTTATTGAAAAATCAACGGACTGTGTGGAAGCCATAACACTTGCTGCTAAAGGCGTTTTGTCTCCTCATTTGTTACCAATTAAAGATCTTGCCCAAATTATCAGTAATGCTCATGATAGAATGCGTTATGTTCCAGTAGTAGATTTTCATAAGATTGAATTTTATTACAGTTTGATCACAGTTAAAGTTGACCTTAATAAGATCGTAATCGACATTCCTTTTAACCCATCAGATGCGTGGAAAGCGTATAAAATTTCGCCTTTTCCTACGTGTGTATCTAACGTCTCGACGCCTTTTATTAATAACCTGTTAGCTCTAGTATTGGTTTCTGCCAATGAGGAATCTTATACGGTAGTCAGAGATCAAGAACTGTTAAATGATTGCTATGATGTTATAGGTTTTAAGGTGTGCAGGATCGATTTGTTTGAATTCGGGAATATATCAAATACAGTATGTCCTTGGGTTCATGCGAATTGGACTTAGTACTTAACAGAACCTCTCCCCATACACGTGAACATTGTTTGGGTGGTCTGGTCAGGTATAACGACAATCAGTTTCGTCAGAGGCTCTTGAATGGCACGGCATTCGTCTTCTCTGCGGAAGCATACAGCGTCATTTGCCCGGACGGAACTAGGGCATCAGGAAATATGTTCGTCGTTAATGATGGTTGCACTGCTACAACGTTGTCGCTTGTCATACAGGCTATGGTTACTATCATCCGTGGGCGTAATTTCTCAACATCAAAACAAAGGTCTGACAATTCCCTACAGTAGGCCCGTCGAAAACGCTATTGCATCATTGGACCTGTTATCTCCTCTCTCTCCATTCTGCTGTTCGCCACGACTTTCTTCTCTCTCTACGTTTAATTGCCATCGGTATGTTGCTGGGATGCCATAACACGTAGCTGCCAGCTTGTTGCGTTTTGGAAAAGAACACGAGGACTGAAGGAGGACATTGCGAAATCCTGTGGTGCTCAAAGGTCCCCATTGGATATGAGTCATTTATATGTATAGGGTTAAATAAAATGTGATAACTGGCCATTATTTTCATTAAACCCGACTGCACAGAGAAAGACTGAAAAGGTTTTTGTTGCAAGGGTAATAAATGCGGGGAGAAGAAAAACATTGGTGGTGATATTTACTATAATCTTATATAATGGCTACATTTATTTCTTTAATAAAAAAATAATACATATGTATCATTATATACATGTTGTAATATATACATTTTGTGGCATATTGGTCAATCATGATATGGTGCATTAATATCTGGATATCCATACTGGTTAATCTAACAGGATAACTATGAGTTATGTCTGTTTCATCTGGTTTATATAATTATCTGTTTTAAATAACCTCATCATATGATTATTATTGTTTTGTCTGGATACATTTTTAGACATTGATTTTTTAATCTTCATCTTTGCATATGTATTCATGAATCTTGTGCACACAATTATGAAACATGTTTCTATATATATTTTCTATATATAATTTCTATATATGTAATTTCTACATATATTTCCTACGTATGATTTCTACATATAATGTCTACATATATTTTCTGTATGTGATTTCTATATATAATCTCCATTCACATTATCAGTATAATGAATGTTGAAAGTGTATAGTTTTTGCTTTGCTTTCCGAGTAGTTATACTTAGCTCACGGGTGAATGTTTTGGTGATTTCGTTCCTGTTGTGTTTTTACGTAAAGCAAATGTCATGATCTGACATGATATAAAAATGGAACCAATAGTTCCATTCATATTAAACTTTAAAGTGGACTTATTAAAATATATATATCTGTGGGAAACACGAGAGAGGTGTTGTTTATGAATCAAAGATCTAGTCCATCAAGTCGCACATTTTCATGCAGAAATAAATCAGCAATGTGTTGTTTGGAAAACAGTATGTCAGCATAAGTCAACGTCCTCTTTTGTTCTAAGCTGAGAGCTGTCACGTAAACAGTAAGGAATCCTTGGGAACATAAATGGTGTGTGAGTTCGTGTGTGTGTAAAATGATAGGTCTTGTTATGATGTGGCGTGGAAGTTTTAAGATAGATCAAAATGGGAAATCATCCTGTGTAGACTCATTGTTACCCTGTTGTACAAATAAAAACAAATTATAGTCACACAGAATCCCATTATGGAGTTTGTCTAAAGCCTACCAGAAGAACTTTACTATTTCTAAATAAATAAACTCATTGCACAACCATGGAGGAATCTTTGAAGATGCAATTCCATTTCTCTGACTGTAATGAATACAAACACATAATAAGAAATAGTTGGGCATTGTAAGTGAAGCTATTATGACCTCGCTTTTCGAGATCGACAACCTTTACTGAAACAAGTAGTTGGGCTGAAATGACTGATAAGGTGACAAACAAAGGAGAGAAAAGCAGAACAAATACAAAATGTTTACCTAAAAATTGAATTAATTACAAAATATGTACATATTTAAAGTCGAGTAAAGAAAATTAAATTTAAAATAAATGAACATATCATGAATAACCAAAAGCATCATAAAATGAATCAACAATACATTAAAAAATGACGAGTCAAAAAAAAAAAAACATTAGCAGCACAATTACATTTACATAAATTCAGAACCTAGAACAAAAAAAAAAAATAAGAACAATAAATGGTCAAATCAATAAAATAGATTAACAAATCATAAACATACAAAATCATGAATATTAACAGGCAGCAAAGCGATGAACATCCTCAGACGAACTCAATAGAGTCGACGAAACAGCCCCAAGCTGCTTAACAGGAACACTGCAGGACAACTCCGACACCGACAGAGCCGACACGGCAACCATCTCGTCCTCAAGCACAGTGCTGACGTCCTCCTCCAGTACCGACGACCACGACAGAGCCGACACGGCAACCATCTCGTCCTCAAGCAACGTACTGACGTCCTCCTCCAGTCACGACGACCATGACAGAGCCGACACGGCAACCATCTCGTCCTCAAAAATCTCCGCTGCTCTGCTGCCGGGACCTGACTCGCAGGTACGAATACCTGCTGCTGCTACTCCAACTGGCTTTGCTACTCCAACTGGCTTGCTGCTAAATCAACCTGATTCGTTGCTGCGGACGAACCTGAAAAACGAAAGTCTGACGCCATCCATCAGACGTCAACTCGCCAGTAATTAAAAACAAAAAAAACAAAGGAGGCAACAATCACTAAGGGAACAATCGACAAACGATTGTTTTAAACAAATAAACCTAACAGAAAAAAAAATTTTCAATAAAATTTTTTTTTTTTACAGACAAAATACTCTCCCCCAATGCTGCCACACCCTCGCCAGCCAAAACAGAACCAACCCTGGCCTAAGGTCGCCAATATTATGATCTCGCTTTTCGAGATCGACAGGTTCTTTACTGAAACAAGTAGTTGGGCTGAAATGACTGACGAGAGGTGACAAACAAAGGAGAGAGGAGCAGAACAAATACAAAAAGTTTACCTTAAAATTGATTTATTTACAAAGCTATGTACATATTTACAGTCGAGTCAGGTTCAATTAAATTTAAAATAAATGAACATATCATGAATAACCAAAAATAATCAAAAGGATAAAAAAAACAACACATTACAAATGACGAGTCAAAAAAATCGTAAAACATTAAAGCACAAATACATTTACATAAATTCAGAACCTAGAAATACGAAAAAATAAACCCCAAGAATTCAATAAAATGGTCAAATCAATAAAATAGATTAACAAATCATAAACAAATAAAATCATGAATATTAACAGGCAGCAAAGTGATGAACATCCTCAGACGAACTCAATAGAGTCGACAGAAACAGCCAGCAAATGCTTAACAGGAACACTGCAGGACAACTCCGAATAACCGACAGAGCCGATACGGCAACCATCTCGTCCTCAAAAACAGTGCTGACGTCCTCCTCCAGTACCGACGGCCACGACAGAGCCGACACGGCAACCATCTCGTCCTCAAGCAACGTACTGACGTCCTCCTCCATATCACGACGACCATGACAGAGCCGACACGGCAACCATCTCGTCCTCAAAAACTCTCCTGCTGCTCTGCTGCCAGGGACCTGACTCACAGGTACGAATACCTGCTGCTGCTAAATAACTGGCTTGCTGCTAAATCAACCTGATTCGTTGCTGCTAAGTAACCTGACTGACGAATCTGACGCCATCCATCAGACGTCAACTCGCCAGTAAGAAAAAACAAAAAAAAACAAAATAAATAAACAATCAATAAATAAACAATCGACAAACGATTGTTCCTAACACCTAAATAAATAACAGAAAAAAATTTTAAATAAAAATTTTTTTACATAACAAAATACTCCCCCAATGCTGCCACACCCTCGCCAGCCAAAAAAGAACCAAAAATGGCCTAAGGTCGCCAATATTATGATCTCGCTAAAAGATCGAAGGTTCTTTAAAAAAACAAGTAATTGGGCTGAAATGACTGACGAGAGGTGACAAACAAAGGAGAGAGGAGCAGAACAAATACAAAAAAGTTTAAATTAAAATTTATTTATTTACAAAAAATGTAATAATTACATCGAGTCAAATTCAATTAAATTTAAAATAAATAAATGAAAATATCATGAAATAACCAAAATAAATCAAATAAATAAAAATCAGCTCAAAAGAAACATTACAAATGAAAATAAATAAAAAAAACGTAAAACATTAAAATTTAAATAAATGAAATAAATAAATAAATTAAATAACCTAGAAATCAAAAAAATAAATAAAAAATAAATGGTCAAAATAAATAAAATAGATTAACAAATAAAAAAACAAAATCATGAATATTAACAGGCAAAAAAATAATGAACATCCTCAAATAAACTAAATAAATAAAAAACAATCCAAATAAATAAAAATAAATAAATAACATAAATAAACTGCAGGAAATAAATAAATAACCGAAAAAGCCGAACGGCAACCATCTCGTCCTCAAGCACAGTGCTGAATCCTCCTCCAGTCAATAACGACCATGACAGAGCCGAACACGGCAACCATCTCGTCCTCAAATAAACAGTGCTGACGTCCTCCTCCAGTACCGACGACCAAACAGAGCCGACACGGCAACCATCTCGTCCTCAAGAAACGTACTGACGTCCTCCTCCAATCACGACGACCAAATACAGAGCCGACACGGCAACCATCTCGTCCTCAAAAACTCTCCGCTGCTCTGCTGCCAAATACCTGACTCGCAGGTACGAATACCTGCTGCTGCTAACTCCAACTGGCTTGTTGCTGCCCTCAACCTGATAAATGCTGCTAAATAACCTGACTAAATAAATAAAAAGTCTGACGCCATTCATCCAGACGTCAAAATAGTAATTAAAAAAAAAAAAAAACAAAAAAAATAAGGCAACAATCCACTAAAAAAACAATCGACAAACGATTGTTCCTAACACCTAACCTAACAGAAAAAAATAAATTTTTCAATAAAATTTTTTTTTTTACAAACAAAATAAAATCTCCCCCCAATGCTGCCACACCTAAATAAAGCCAAAACAGAACCAACCCTGGCCTAAGGTCGCCAATATTATGATCTCGCTTTTCGAGATCGACAGGTTCTTTAAAATGAAACAAGTAATTGGGCTGAAATGACTGAAAGAGGTGACAAACAAAGGAGATAGGAGCAAACAAATAAAAAAAAAATTACCTTAAAATTAGATTTATTTACAAGCTATAACATATAATTACAGTGAGTCAGGTTCAATTTAAATAAAAATAAAAATGAAAAATATCATGAATAAAATGAAAAATAAAATATAATAAAAATGAGCAGCTCAAATAAATAAATTAATAAATAAAAATAAATAAAAAAAACGTAAAACATTAATAACAAATAATTTAAATAAATTCAAACCTATAAATAAAAAAGCCATAAAAATAAATGGTAAAAAAAAATAAAAAAAATTAAAAAAAATAAACATACAAAATCATGAATAATTAAAAATAGGCATAAAAAATTAACATCCTCAATAACGAAAAATAAATAAACTCGAATTAAAACAGCCACAAAAATGCTTAAAGGAACACTGCAGGACAACTCCCGAAATACAGAGCCGACACGGCAACCATCTCGTCCTCAAGCAAAGTGCTGACGTCCTCCTCAGTACCGACGGCCATGACAGAGCCGACACGGCAACCATCTCGTCCTCAAGCAACGTAATGACGTCCTCCTCCAGTCAATACGACCAAGACAGAGCCGACACGGCAACCATCTCGTCCTCAAAAACTCTCCGCTGCTCTGCTGCCAGGACCTGACTCGCAGGTACGAATACCTGCTGCTGCTACTCCAACTGGCTTGCTGGACTACCCTCAACCTGATTCGTTGCTGCTACGAACCTGACTGATTGCGAAAAAATGACGCCATTCATCAGACGTCAACTCGCCAGTAATTAAAAACAAACAAAAACAAAAATAGGCAACAATCCACTAAGGGAACAATCGACAAACGATTGTTTCTAACACCTAAATACCTAACAACAAAAAAAAAAAATAATAAAAATTTTTTTTTTTTAAATAAAAATACTCTCCCCCAATGCTGCAACACCCTCGCCAGCCAAAACAGAACCAACCCTGGCCTAAGGTCGCCAATATTATGATCTCGCTCTCCTTTAAATCGAGATCGACAGGTTCTTTAAAATAAACAAGTAAATGGGCTGAAATGACTGACGAGAGGTGATAAACAAAGGAGAGAGGAGCAGAACAAATACAAAAAGTTTACCTTAAAATTGATTTTATTTAAAAAGCTATACATATTTACAGTCAAGTCAGGTTCAATTAAATAAATAAATAAAAATGAACATAAATCAAATGAATAACCAAAATATCATAAATAAGCAAATAAATAAAAAACAGACATTTAAATTTAAAAAATGAAAATAAATAAAAAAAATAAAAACATTAGCAGCACAATTACATTTAAAAATAAATTCAGAACCTAGAACAAAAAAAAATAACAATAAATGGTCAAATCAATAAAATAGATTAACAAATAATAAACATACAAAATCATGAATAAATAAATGGCAGCAAAGCGATGAAATCCTCAGACGAACTCAAAAAGAGTCGACAAAACAACCCCAAGCTGCTTAACAGGAACACTGCAGGACAACTCCGACACTGACAGAGCCGACACGACAACCATCTCGTCCTCAAGCACAGTGCTGACGTCCTCCTCCAGTACCGACGACCACGACAGAGCCGACACGGCAACCATCTCGTCCTCAAGAAACGTACTGACGTCCTCCTCCATCTCACGACGACCATGACAGAGCCGACACGGCAACCATCTTGTCCTCAAAAACTCTCCGCTGCTCTGCTGCCAGGACCTGACTCAAAGGTACGGATACCTGCTGCTGCTACTCCAACTGGCTTGCTGCTGCCAACTGGCTTGCTGCTACCCAACCTGATTCGTTGCTGCTAATAAATATAAACTGACGACGAAGTCTGACGCCATCCATCAGACGACAACTCGCCAGTAATTAAAAACAAAAAAAAAAAAAAAGGCAACAATCCACTAAGGGAACAATCGACAAACGATTGTTCCTAACACCTCCCACCTAACAGAAAAAAAATAAATTTTTTCAATAAAAAATTTTTTTTTACAGACAAAATACTCCCCCAATGCTGCCACACCCTCGCCAGCCAAATTAGAACCAACCCTGGCCTAAGGTCGCCAATATTATGATCTCGCTTTTCGAGATCGACAGGTTCTTTAAAATAAACAAGTAAATGGGCTGAAAAATGACTGACGAGAGGTGACAAACAAAAATAGATAGGAGCAGAACAAATACAAAAAAGTTACCTTAAAAATAATTTATTTACAAAATTATATGTACATATTTAAAGTCGAGTCAGGTTCAATTAAATTTAAAATAAAAATGAACATATAAAACAATATAAAATAACCAAAAAAATCATCATAAAAATGAGCAAAATAAACAGACAAATTACAAATGACGAGTCAAAAAAACGTAAAACATTAGCAGCAATAAAAAAACAAGTTAAATTTAAATAAATTCAAAACCTAGAAAAAAAATAAAAACAATAAATGGTCAAATCAATAAAATAGATTAACAAATCAATTAAACATAAAAAAATCATAATAAATAAAACTAGGCAGCAAAAACTGATAAATCCTCAGACGAACTCAATAGAGTCGACGAAACAACCATCCAAGCTGCTTAACAGGAACACTGCAGGACAACTCCGACACCGACAGAGCCGACACGGCAACCATCTCGTCCTCAAGCACAGTGCTGACGTCCTCCTCCAGTACCGACGACCACGACAGAGCCGACACGGCAACCATCTCGTCCTCAAGCAACGTACTGACGTCCTCCTCCAATCACGACGACCATGACAGAGCCGACACGGCAACCATCTCGTCCTCAAAAAACTCTCCGTCCTCCTCTGCTCTGCTGCCGACCTGACTCGCTCGGTACGAATACCTGCTGCTGCTACTCCAACTGGCTTGCTGCTACTCCAACTGGCTGCTCTACCTGACCTGATTCGTTGCTGCTACGAACCTGACTGACGAAGTCTGACGCCATCCATCAGACGACAACTCGCCAGTAATTAAAACACAAAACAAAAACAAAGGAGGCAACAATCCACCAAGGGAACAATCGACAAACGATTGTTCCTAAACACCTCCCACCTAACAGAAAAAAAAAATTTCAATAAAATTTTTTTTTTTTACAGACAAAATACTCTCCCCCATGCTGCCACACCAGAGCGCCAGCCAAAACAGAACCAATCCTGGCCTAAGGTCGCCAATATTATGATCTCGCTTTTCGAGATCAACAGGTTCTTTAAAATAAACAAGTAGTTGGGCTGAAAATGACTGACGAGAGGTGACAAACAAAGGAGAGAGGAGCAGAACAAAAATGCAAAAGTTTACCTTAAAATTAATTTTATTTACAAAAAAAATATATACATATTTACAGTCGAGTCAGGTTCAATTAAAAATTTAAAATAAATAAACATATAAATGAATAACCAAAAGCAACAAATCATCAAGGATGAGCAGCTCAAACAGAATACATTACAAATGACGAGTCAAAAAAAACGTAAAACATTAGCAACAATGACATTTACAAATTCAAACCTAATCTGAAAAAAAAAAAAAAAATAAATGGTCAAATCAATAAAATAGATAAAACAAATCATAAACATACAAAATCAATGAATATTAAAGGCAGCAAAGCGATGAACATCCTCAGACAAAAACTCAATAGAAATACGAAACAGCCCCAACTAAATAACAGGAACACTGCAGGACAACTCCGACACCGACAGAGTCGAAACGACAACCATCTCGTCCTCAAGCACAGTGCTGACGTCCTCCTCCAGTACCGACGACCACGACAGAGCCGATACGGCAACCATCTCGTCCTCAAGCACAGTGCTGACGTCCTCCTCCAGTACCGACGACCACGACAGAGCCGACACGGCAACCATCTCGTCCTCAAAAAACTCTCCGCCTGCTCTGCTGCCAGGACCTGACTCAAAGGTACGAATACCTGCTGCTGCTACTCCAACTGGCTTGCTGCTACCCTCAACCTGATTCGTTGCTGCCCTGAACCTGACTGAAGAAGTCTGACGCCATCCATCAGACGTCAACTCGCCAGAAATAAAAAAAAATAAATAAAAACAAAAATAGTAACAACGCCAATAAAAATAAACAATCGACAAACGAAAAACAAAAAAAAAAAAATAAATAAAAATCCCACCTAAATAAAAAAAAATTTTCAAAATAAAAATTTTTTTTAAATAAAAAAAAAAAAATAAATAAATAAATAAAAATTTTTTTTAAATAAATAAAAAATAATAAATAAAAATAAATAAATAAATAGCCAAAACAGAACCAACCCTGGCCTAAGGTCGCCAATATTATGATCTCGCTTTTCGAGATCGACAGGTTCTTTAAAATAAACAAGCAATTGGGCTGAAATGACTGACGAGAGGTGACAAACAAAGGAGGGAGGAGCAGAACAAATACAAAAAAAATACCTTAAAATTAATTTATTTACAAAGCTATGTACATATTTATAGTCGAGTCAAATGTTCAAATAAAAATTGATAAACAATTAAAATAAATGAACATATCATGAATAAATAAATCAAAATCAAAATCAAATGAGCAAAATAACAAATAAATATCATAATTAACCATTAAATAAACGTACAAAAATGACGAGTAAAAAAATAATAAAACATTAAATAGCAAAAATACATTTACATAAAAATAAACCAAGAACAAAAAAAAATAAAGAATAAATAAATGGTCAAATCAATAAAATAGATTAACAAATCATAAAACCATAATAAAAATCATAATAAATTAAAAAAATGGAAGTAAACATCCTCAGAAAACTAATAAATCGAAATAAACTGGCTGCTCAACAGGAACACTGCAGGACACAACAAAGACAGAGCCGACACGACAACCATCTCGTCCTCAAGCACAGTGCTGACGTCCTCCTCCAGTACCGACGACCACGACAGAGCCGACACGGCAACCATCTCGTCCTCAAACGTAACGTCCTCCTGTCACGACGACCATGACAGAGCCGACACGGCAACCATCCAAGAAACGTACTGACGTCCTCCTCCACGACCATGACAGAGCCGACACGGCAACCATCTCGTCCTCAAAAACTCTCCGCTGCTCTGCTCGCCAGGATAAATGACTCTGGTACGAATACCTGCTGCTGCTACTCCAACTGGCTTGCTGCTACCCTCAACCTGATTCGTTGCTGCTACGAACCTGACTGACGAAGTCTGACGCCATCCATCAGACGACAACTCGCCAGCAATTAAAAAAACACAAAAAAAAAAAAAGGAGGCAACAATCCACCAAGGGAACAATCGACAAACGATTGTTCCTAACACCTGCCCACCTAACAGAAAAAAAAAAAATTTTCAATAAAAATTTTTTTTTAAAAACAAAATACTCTCCCCCGATGCTGCCACACCCTCGCCAGCCAAAACAGAACCAACCCTGGCCTAAGGTCGCCAATATTATGATCTCGCTTTTCCGAGATCGACAGGTTCTTTAAAATAAACAAGCAATTGGGCTGAAATGACTGACGAGAGGTGACAAACAAAGGAGAGAGGAGCAGAACAAATACAAAAAAGTTTACCTTAAAATTGATTTATTTACAAAAAATATATACATATTTACAGTCGAGTCAAATGTTCAATTAAATTTAAAAATAAAATGAACATATAATGTAAAATGAATAAATAAAAAATCATCATAAAACATGAGCAAAATAAATATCATCAAGCAGACATTAAACTACAAATGACATTAAGAGTCAAAAATAATTAAAACATTAGCAATAATTAACATTTACATAAATTCAAAACCTAGAACGAAAAAAGCCAGAACAATAAATGGTCAAATCAATAAAATAGATTAACAAAATCATAAACAAACAAAATCATAATATTAACCGGCAAAATTAATAAAAAAATATCCTCAGACGCAAATACAATAAAGTCACAAAATAAACTGGCTGCTCAACAGGAACACTGCAGGACAACTAAGACAGAGCCGACAAACCGACGGCAACCATCTCGTCCTCAAGCACAGTGCTGACGTCCTCCTCCAGTACCGACGACCACGACAGAGCCGACACGGCAACCATCTCGTCCTCAAAAAACGTACTGACGTCCTCCTCCAGTCACGACGACCATGACAGAGCCGACACGGCAACCATCTCGTCCTCAAAAACTACTCCGCTGCTCTGCTGCCGAGGAACCTGACTCAACAAACTCTCCGTACGAATACCTGCTGCTGCTACTCCAACTGGCTTGCTGCTGCCAACCATGGTCTTCTGCCCTCAACCTGATTCGTTGCTGCTACGAACCTGACTGACGAACCTGACTGAATAAGTCTGACGCCATCCATCAGACGACAACTCGCCAGTAATTAAAAAAAAACAAAAAAAGGAGGCAACAATCCACCAAGGGAACAATCGACAAACGATTGTTCCTAACACCTCCCCACCTAACAGAAAAAAAAATTTTCAATAAAATTTTTTTTTTTTTACAGACAAAATACTCCCCCAATGCTGCCACACCCCCGCCAGCCAAAACAGAACCAATCCTGGCCTAAGGTCGCCAATATTATGATCTCGCTTTTCGAGATCGACAGGTTCTTTAAAATAAACAAGCAATTGGGCTGAAATGACTGACGAGAGGTGACAAACAAAGGAGAAGGAGCAGAACAAATACAAAAAAATTACCTTAAAATTAAAAAATTTACAAAAAACATATATATACATCGAGTCAGGTTCAATTAAATTTAAAATAAATGAACATATCTTGAATAATAAAAATAAAAGCATCATAAGGATAGCAACAAATAAATCAACAGAAACAAAATAATAATAATGACGAGTCAAAAACGTAAAACATTAGCAAAACAATTACATTTAATAAATTCAGAATACAAGAACAAAAAAGCCAGAACAATAAATGGTCAAACAATCAAAAAAAACTATTACAAACAAATCATAAACATAAAAATCATAATAAATAACAGATAAATGGAGTCAGTAAAATATACATGAAATCCAATCAATAAACTACAAAAAGTAAGACGAAAATGTCAGCCCCAAGCTGCTTAATTAAAGGAACACTGCAGGACAACTGTATGACACCGACAGAGCCGACACGGCAACCATCTCGTCCTCAAGCACAGTGCTGACGTCCTCCTCCAGTACCGACGACCAATACAGAGCCGACACGGCAACCATCTCGTCCTCAAAAACGTACTGACGTCCTCCTCCAGTCACGACGACCATGACAGAGCCGACACGGCAACCATCTCGTCCTCAAAACGTAAACGTCCTCCTCCAATCCGCTGCTCTGCCTGCCACTCTCCGGGGACCTGACTCGCAGGTACGGATACCTGCTGCTGCTACTACCAACTGGCTTGCTGCTACTAACCTTCGGTCGTGCCCTACTGGCTTTGCTGCTACCCTCAACCTGATTCGTTGCTGTTATGAACCTGACTGACGAAGTCTGACGCCATTCATCAGACGTCAACTCGCCAGTAATTAAAACAAACAAAAACAAAAGGAGGCAACAATCCACTAAGGGAACAATCGACAAACGATTGTTCCTAACACCTAAACCTAACAGAAAAAAAAATTTTCAATAAAAATTTTTTTACAAACAAAATACTCCCCCCTGCTGCCCACACCTCGCCAGCCAAAACAGAACCAACCCTGGCCTAAGGTCGCCAATATTATGATCTCGCTTTTAAAGATCGACAGGTTCTTTAAAATAAACAAGTAATTGGGCTGAAATGACTGACGAGAGGTGACAAACAAAGGAGAGAGGAGCAGAACAAATACAAAAAAATTACCTTAAAATTAATTTATTTACAAAAAATGTACATATTTACAGTCGAGTCAGGTTCAATTTAAATTTAAAATAAATGAACATATAAATGAAAATAACAAAAAGCATCAAAAGGATGAGCAAAAAAACAGACACATTACAAATGACTTTAGTCAAAAAAAAATAAAATCATTAGAAATAAGCACAATTACATTTACATAAATTCAGAACCTAATTAAAAAAACAAAAAAGCCAGAAACAATAAATGGTCAAATCAATAAAATAATTAACAAATCATAAACATACAAAAATCAAATATTAAAAGGCAGCAAAAATGATGAACATCCTCAGACGAACTCAATAAGTCGACGAAACAGCCCCAAGCTGCTTAACAAATAACTGCAGGAAACTCCGACACCGACAGAATAAGACAGAGCCGACGGCAACCATCTCGTCCTCAAGCACAGTGCTGACGTCCTCCTCCAGTACCGACGACCACGACAGAGCCGATACGGCAACCATCTCGTCCTCAAGCACAGTGCTGACGTCCTCCTCCAGTACCGACGACCACGACAGAGTCGAAACGACAACCATCTCGTCCTCAAAAACGTACTGACGTCCTCCTCCAGTCACGACGACCATGACAGAGCCGACACGGCAACCATCTCGTCCTCAAAAACTCTCCGCTGCTCTGCTGCAATACCTGACTCGATTAGGTACGAATACCTGCTGCTGCTACTACCAATGGCTCTGGCTTGCCATGCTACCCTCAACCTGATTCGTTGCTGCTAACCTGAACCTGATGAACTGACGAAGTCTGACGCCATCCATCAGACGTCAACTCGCCAGTAATTAAAAACAAAAAAAACAAAGGAGGCAACAATCCACTAAAGGAACAATCGACAAACGATTGTTCCCAACACCTCCCACCTAACAGAAAAAAAAAAATTTTCAATAAAAATTTTTTTTTTACAAACAAATACTCCCCCCAATGCTGCCACACCCTCGCCAGCCAAAACAGAACCAACCTCTGGCCTAAGGTCGCCAATATTATGATCTCGCTTTTCGAGATCGACAGGTTCTTTAAAATAAACAAGTAGTTGGGCTGTAATGACTGACGAGAGGTGACAAACAAAGGAGAGAGGAGCAGAACAAATACAAAAGTTTACCTTAAAAAATTAATTTATTTACAAAATAATTACATATTTACAGTCGAGTCAAATGTTCAATTAAATTTAAAAATAAAAATGAACATATCAAATAACCAAAAGCATCATAAGGATGAGCAGCTCAACAGACATTAATTACAAATGAAAGAGTCAAAAAAATTAAAACATTAGCAATAAATTACATTTACAAAAATTCAGAACCTAGAACAAAAAAGCCAGAACAATAAATGGTCAAAAATCAATAAAATAGATTAACAAATCATAAACATAAAAAATCAATGAATATTAACAGGCAGCAAAGCGATGAACATCCTCAGACGAACTCAATAGACAACGACAGAGCCGAAACAGCCCCAAAGCTGCTTAACAGGAACACTGCAGGACAACTCCGACACCGACAGAGCCGACACGGCAACCATCTCGTCCTCAAAAACAGTGCTGACGTCCTCCTCCAGTACCGACGACCACGACAGAGCCGACACGGCAACCATCTCGTCCTCAAGAAACATACTGACGTCCTCCTCCAGTCACGACGACCATGACAGAGCCGACACGGCAACCATCTCGTCCTCAAAAACTCTCCGCTGCTCTGCTGCCAGGACCTGACTAAACAGGTACGAATACCTGCTGCTGCTACTCCAACTGGCTTGCTGCGTACCCTCAACCTGATTCGTTGCTGCTACGAACCTGACTGACGAAGTCTGACGCCATCCATCAGACGTCAACTCGCCAGTAATTAAAAACAAAAAAAAAAAAAAGGAGGCAACAATCCACTAAGGAACAATCGACAAACGATTGTTCCTAACACCTCCCCACCTAACAGAAAAAAAAAGGTTTTCAATAAAATTTTTTTTTTACAAAAAAATACTCTCCCCACCATGCTGCCACACCCCGCCAGCCAAAACAGAACCAACCCTGGCCTAAGGTCGCCAATATTATGATCTCGCTTTTCGAGATCGACAGGTTTCTTTAAAATGAAACAAGTAGTTTGGCTGAAATGACTGACGAGAGGTGACAAACAAAGGAGGAGGAGCAGAACAAATACAAAAAGTTACCTTAAAATTGATTTATTTACAAAAAAAGTTATGTACATAATTTAAAGTCGAGTCAGGTTCAATTAAATATAAAATAAAAATGAACATATCATGAATAACCAAAAGCATCATAAATAGCTCAAAGACACATTACAAAATGACGAGTCAAAAAAATATTAAAACATTAGCAGCACAAACGTTACATTTACATAAATTCAAAACCTAGAACAAAAAATTCAGAACAATAAATGGTCAAATCAATAAAATAGATTAACAAATCATAAACATACAAAATCATGAATAAATAACAGGCAGCACAGTTAAATGATCGATGAACATCCTCAGACGAACTCAATAAGTCGACAAAACAGCCCCAAATGCTTAACAGGAACACTGCAGGACAACTCCGACACCGACAGAGCCGACACGGCAACCATCTCGTCCTCAAGCACAGTGCTGACGTCCTCCTCCAGTACCGACGACCACGACAGAGCCGACACGGCAACCATCTCGTCCTCAAGCAACGTACTGACGTCCTCCTCCAGTCACGACGACCATGACAGAGCCGACACGGCAACCATCTCGTCCTCAAAAACTCTCCGCTGCTCTGCTGCCAGGACCTGACTCGCAGGTACGAATACCTGCTGCTGCTACTCCAACTGGCTTGCTGCTACTCCAACTGGCTTGCTGCTACCCTCAACCTGATTCGTTGCTGCTACGAACCTGACTGACGAAGTCTGACGCCATCCATCAGACGTCAACTCGCCAGTAATTAAAAACAAACAAAAACAAAGGAGGCAACAATCCACTAAAGGAACAATCGACAAACGATTGTTCCTAACACCTGCCCACCTAACAGAAAAAAAAATTCGAACACAATAAATTTTTTTTACAGACAAAATACTTCCCAATGCTTGCACACCTCGCCAGCCAAAACAGAACCAACCCTGGCCTAAGGTCGCCAATATTATGATCTCAAGAAAGATCGACAGGTTCTTTACTGAAACAAGTAGTTTGGCTGAAATGACTGACGAGAGGTGACAAACAAATCTACGGAGAAGGAGCAGAACAAATACAAAAAAAACTTTACCTTAAAATTGATTTATTTACAAAGCTATGTACATGTGTGTGTGTTCCACATGCACTCCAAAATGCACTGAGCAATTTGAACCAAACTTGGTATCCCTATGACTTACCATCTAGGAAAGAACACTGTGGGGGTAAAACATCACTGGCACCAAAGGGGGTTTGTGGGAAAGGGTTGCAATATAAAAATAATTGAAAAATAGACATACTAGTGTCTAATCCATAGTTCTCAAGGTCACTGAGATGAATAGTAACACTCCCAATGTCCTATAAGTCCAAGTTCAGCCCGATAGGAAGTGGGTGAGAAGTGTTGAGAAATAAAATCTAAAAAATTACAAATATTAGTGTCTAATCTATAGTTTTTGAGGTTGCTGTGGTGAATAGACACACTCCCATGCCCTTTAAGTCCAAGTTCTGCCCCAAACAGGAATTGGGGGTGAAAAGTGGTGAAATATAATGTGTAAAAAATGATGGGCAATATAACTGAAGCAACTATCTAAACAGAAAAGGGGGAGAGAGAGAGAGAGCGAGAGGGAGAGGAAGTGAGAGAGAGAGGGAGAGAGAGAAAGAGAGAGCAGAGGGGGTGTTGAGAGGAGAAAGAGTTGTAAGAGAGAGAAAGAGAAGATAATATAATATATAAAATATATATATATATATATATATATATATATATATATATATATATATATATATATATATATATATATGTATGTATATATATATATATATATATATATATATATATATATATATATATATTATACCGAGTATATATATATATATATATGTATATACATACCTGTATATACTGTACATACCATAAAGCTTCCGAGGGGTGGCCTGCATTTTACGTTATACTTGCCAATTATGGCCTTACAAAACCCTCGGAAGATCACAGACAGAACAGCAACATTATCTTAACACTTTTATTTTACACACACAAGACGGTAAATTTTACAGTGGGATTGACGGACAAATGTCACTTAGATAAAACATGCGAAGAAGACAAAAGTAGAAATTCAATGATTCTTGGGGAAACAAAATGTAAGTTATATTAATCCTGCTTCTCATTGCTACCAGTTCGCTGCTTTTATAGCATAGAAGTAATATATATATATATATATATATATATATATATATATATATATATATATATATATATATATATATATATATATATATATATATATATATATATATATATATATATATATATATATATATATATATATATATATATATATATATATATATATATATCTATATATATATATATATATATATATATATATATATATATATATATATATATATATATATATCTCGGCATATATATATATAATCATTGATATATATAAATGTGAAGCGTTGAAGTAAGCTGAATATCGAAATTCACGCTACACTTATATATCTCCCCGTTGGAGAATTGTCACTGAAGGGGAATTTATATAAGTGATAAATGAATTGGAATCGTGGGGACACGAACCCGCGTGAAAAAGCCTATTCAGCGACTCCAGTTGATTTAAACCATTGAGCCATCAAGAGGTATAAGTCTCTTGCCGAGATGTCGTACTGTTTTTACCCGTCCGTGAGCGGGGAAAGTGTACTAGCCTTGACAATGACCCACCTCCGCCATGACAGTTCATTGGTACGCTTGAAACACGCAGCTCTTGTTATGAAATTTTTATCACACCGTGAAGCTACAAATGTCGCTTAATATCGAAATTCACGCTACCTCGGTATATCTCCGTTGGAGAATTGTCGCCGAAGGGGAATTTATATAAGTGATAAATGAATTGGAATCGTGGGGACACGAACCCGCGACGAAAGCCTATTCAGCGACTCCAGTTGATGTAAACCATTGAGCAATCAAGAGAGGTATAAGTCTCTTGCCGAGATGTCATACTGTTTTTACCCGTCGTGAGCAGGGAAAGTGTACTAGCCTCGACAATGACCCACCTCCGCCATGACAGTTCATTGGTACGTTTGGAACACGCAGCTCTTGTTATGAAATTTTTATCACACCATGATTTATATACAATCATGAAGCTACAAATGTCGCTTAATATCGAAATTCACGCTACCTCGGTATATCTCCGTTGGAGAATTGTCGCCGAAGGGGAATTTATATAAGTGATAAATGAACTGGAATCGTGGGGACACGAACCCGCGACGAAAGCCTATTCAGCGACTCCAGTTGACGTAAACCATTGAGCCATCAAGAGAGGTATAAGTCTCTTGCCGAGGTGTCGTACTGTTTTTACCCGTTGTGAGCGGGGAAAAGTGTACTAGCCTCGACAATGACCCACCCCGCCATGACAGTTCATTGGTACGTTTTGGAACACGCCGATCTTGTTATGAAATTTTTATCACACCGTGATTTATATACAATCATGAAGCTACAAATGTCGCTTAATATCGAAATTCACGCTGTTCGGTATATCTCCGTTGGAGAATTGTCGCCGAAAGGGGAATTTATATAAGTGATAAATGAATTGGAATCGTGGGACACGAACCCGCTGACGGAAATTTATTCAGCGACTCAGTTGGAAACGTAAACCATTGAGCCATCAAGAGGTATAAGTCTCTTGCCGAGATGTCGTACTGTTTTTACCCGTCGTGAGCGGGTTAAAGTGTACTAGCCTCGACAATGAATCACCTCCGCCATGACAGTTCATTGGTACGCTTGGGAACACGCAGCTCTTGTTATGAAATTTTTATCACACCGTGATTTATATACAATCATGAAGCTACAAATATCACTTATATAATTTCACGCTACAATATCTCCAACGGAATTGTTGCCGAAGGGGAATTTATATAAGTGACAAATGAGCTGGAATCGTTTACAAAAACCCGCGACATAAAATTTCATAACAAGACTCAGTTGGCGTAAACCACTGAGCCATCAAGGAGGTATAAGTCTCTTGCAGAGATGTCGTACACTTTTTTGTCGCTCGTGACGGGTAAAAGTGTACTAGCCTCGACAAAAGACTTACCCTCCGCCATGATGGTTCATTGGTTTACGTTTGGAACTGGAGCTCTTGTTATGAGGTTTTTTATCACGTGGTTTTATATGTCAATCATGAGAAACATTTATCGCTTAATATCAGAAATTCTTACCTCGGTATATCTCCAACGGAGAATATACCGAGCGAAGGGGGATTTATATAAGGATAAATGAATTGGAATTGTGGGGAAAATCACGACGAAAAAAATATTCATAACAAGACTCCAGTTGGCGTAAACCATTGAACCATCAAGGCGGTATAAGTCTCTTGCCGAGATGTCGTACTGTTTTTCCCGTCGTGACGGGGAAAAGCAGTAAAACATCTCGACAATGACCCACCTCCGCCATGACAGTTCAATGGTTTACGTTTGGAACAGGAGTCTCTGAATGAGGTTTTTATCACACCGTGATTTATATACAATCATCACTTATACAAATGTCGCTTAACGACAATTCACCAACGGAGTATATCTCCGTTGGAGGTATGAAGGGATTTATATAAGTGATAAATGAATTGGAATCGTAAAATCACGGTGTGATAAAAAATTTATTCAAGAGACTCCAGTTGACGTAAACCATTGAACCATCAAGAGGAGGTATTTTGTCATTGCCGAGATTCAGTACTGTTTTTTACCCGTCGTGAGCGGGGAAAGTGTACTAGCCTCGACAATGACCCACCTCTGCCATGATGGTTCATTGGTACGTTTACGGAACTGGAGCTCTTGTGAAATTTTTATCACACCGTGATTTTTATACAATCATGAAGCTACAAATGTCGCTTAATATCGAAATTCACGCTACCTCGGTATATCTCCGTTGGAGAATATCGCCGAAGGGCAATTTTATAAGTGATAAATGAATTGAATCATGGGGACACGAACCCGCGACGAAAAAATTATTCAGCGACTCAGTTGAAGTAAACCATTGAGCCATCAAGAGAGGTATAAGTCTCTTGCCGAGATGTCGTGCTGTTTTTACCCGTCGTGAGGGGAAAGTGTAATAACCTCGACAAAAGACTTATACCTCCATCATGACAGTTCATTGGTACGTTTGGAACACGCAGCTCTAGTTATGAAATTTTTATCACACCGTGATTTATATACAATCATTTAAGCTACAAATGTCGCTTCCTTCGAAATTCACGCAACGGAGGTATATCTCCGTTGGAGAATTTCGATATTGGGCACATTTATATAAGTGATAAATGAATTAGAATCGTGGGGACACAGAAATTTCACGAAAAGCCTATTCAGCGACTCCAGTTGAACGTAAACCATTGAGCCATCAAGAGATTATAAGTCTCTTGCCGAGATATCGTACTGTTTTTACCCATCGTGAGCAAAAACTTATACTAGCCTCGACAATGACCCACCTCCGCCATGACAGTTCATTGGTAACGATGTTTGGAACACGCAGCTCTTGTTATGAAATTTTTATCACACCGTGATTTATATACAATCTCCAACGGAGATATACCGAGGTAGCGTGAATTTCGATATTAAGCGACATTTGTAGCTTCATGATTGTATATAAATCACGGTGTGATAAAAATTTCATAACAAGAGCTGCGTTTCCAAACGTAACAATGAACTGTCATGGCGGAGGTGGGTCATTGTCGAGGCTAGTACACTTTCCCGCCACGACAGGTAAAACAGTAACGACATCTCGGCAAGAGACTTATACCTCTTGATGGCTCAATGGTTTACGCCAACTGGAGTCGCTGAATAGGCTTTCGTCGCGGGTTCGTGTCCCCACGATTCCAATTCATTTATCACTTATATAAATTCCTTCAAGCGACAATTCTCCAACGGAGATATACCGAGGTAGCGTGAATTTCGATATTAAGCGTCATTTGTAGCTTCATGATTGTATATAAAATCACGGTGTGATAAAAATTTCATAACAAGAGCTGCGTGTTCCAAACGTACCAATGAACTGTCATGGCGGAGGTGGGTCATTGTCGAGGTTAGTACACTTTCCCCGCTCACGACGGGTAAAAACAGTACGACATCTCGGCAAGAGACTTATACCCTCTCTGATGGCTCAATGGTTTACGCCAACTGGAGTCGCGAATAGGCTTTCGTCGCGGGTTCGTGTCCCCACGATTCCAATTCATTTATCACTTATATAAATTCCCCTTCGGCGACAATTCTCCAACGGAGATATACCGAGGTAGCATGAATTTCGATATTAAGCGACATTTGTAGCTTCATGATTGTATATAAATCACGGTGTGATAAAAATTTCATAACAAGAGCTGCGTATTCCAAACGTACCAATGAACTGTCATGGCGGAGGTGGGTCATTGTCGAGGCTAGTACACTTTCCCAGCTCACGACGGGTAAAAACAGTACAACATCTCGGCAAGAGACTTATACCTCTCTTGATGGCTCAATGGTTTACGCCAACTGGAGTCGCTGAATAGGTTTCGCGGTTCGTGTCCCCACGATTCCAATTCATTTATCACTTATATAAATTCCTTCGCAACAATTCTCCAACGGAGATATACCGAGGTAGCGTGAATTTCGATATTGCGACATTTGTAGCTTCATGATTGTATATAAATCACGGTGTGATAAAAATTTCATAACAAGAGCTGTGTGTTCCAAACATACCAATGAACTGTCATGGCGGAGGTGGGTCATTGTTGAGGCTAGTACACTTTCCCCGCCACGACGGGTAAAACAGTACGGCATCTCGGCAAGAGACTTATACCTCTCTTGATGGCTCAATGGTTTACGCCAACTGGAGTCGCTGAATAGGCTTTCGTCGCGGGTTCGTGTCCCCACGATTCCACCATTTATCACTTATATAAATTCCTTTCGGCGACAATTCTCCAACGGAGATATACCGAGGTAGCGTGAATTTCGATATTGCGACATTTGTAGCTTCATGATTGTATATAAATCACGGTGTGATAAAAATTTCATAACAAGAGCTGCGTGTTCCAAACGTACCAATGAACTGTCATGGCGGAGGTGGGTCATTGTCGAGGTTAGTACACTTTCCCGCCACGACGGGTAAAAACAGTACGACATCTCGGCAAGAGACTTATACCTCTCTTTGATGGCTCAATGGTTTACGCCAACTGGAGTCGCTGAATAGGTTTTCATCACGGGTTCGTGTCCCTACGATTCCAATTCATTTATCACTTATATAAATTCCCTTCGGCGACAATTCTCCAACGGAGATATACCGAGGCAGCGTGAATTTCGATATTAAGCGACATTTGTAGCTTCATGATTGTATATAAATCACGGTGTGATAAAAATTTCATAACAAGAGCTATATATATCCAAACGCATATATATATGAACTGTCATGGCGGATATGGGTCATTGTCGAGGCTATACACTTTCCCCGCTATATATATATATAAAAATATAGTATATATCTATATAAGAGACTTTATATATACTATATGATGGCTCAATGGTTTACGCTAACTGAGTATATATATATATATATATATATATATATATATATATATATATATATATATATATATATCGCTATAATATATATATATATATATATATATATATATATATAAATATATATATATATATATATATATATATATATAAATATATATATATATATATCATTGTCGATATATATATATATATATATATATCCATATATCATTTATCACTTATATAATATATCGTCTTCATATATTCCATATATATCATTATATATATATATATATATATATATATATATATATATATATATATATATATATATATATAAATCATATATTTATCGTCAGTCATTCCACAACAAAGAAAGGAGATCTATCTTTCTGAACTATTTAAGAACTTTGTTTTCCTCGAATTTTTTTCGTTCATTTGTAGCTCAGAGACAGTAAATAATAATCAGTTCGTGCCTTTGTTTCACATATATTATATATATATATATATATTATATATATATATATATATATATATATATATATATATATATATATATATATATATATATATATATATATATATATATATATATATATATATATATTATATACATATATATACATATATATATATATATATATATATATATATATATATATATATATATATATATATATATATATTTATATATATATATATATATATATACTATATATATATATATATATATATATATATATATATATATATACCTATATATACATATATATATATATATATATATATATATATATATATATATATATATATATATATATATATATATAGATATATATATATATATATATATATATATATATATATATATATATATATATATATATATATATATATATATATATATATATATATATATATATATATATATATATATATATATATATATATATATATATATATATATATATATATATATATATATATATATATATATATATATATATATATATATATATATATATATATATATATATATATATATATATATATATATATATATATATATATATATATATATATATATATATATATATATATATATATATATATATATATATATATATATATATATATATATATATATATATATATATATATATATATATATATATATATATATATATATATATATATATATATATATATTTATATATATATATATATATATATATATATATATATATATATATATATATATATATATATATATATATATACATAAATATATTCTCGAAACAAAAAGCCGAACTAAACTTCAAAGTGGATGACTGTCATTTCCCTGCCTCTGGAGGTTCGACTTTAACGAACGAAATCATTCGAGGGAAAGAAAGTTGTTAAATAATTCAGAAAGACCAAGATTTCTCCTTTTCTTTGCTGTGGAGTCACTGACGATATTTTTTGTTTACTTCTGTGCCATAAAATCAGCGAACTGGCAGTAATGAGAAGCAGGATTAATGTAACGCATATTTCGTTTCCCCAAGACTCTTTGAATTTCTGTTTGTGCCTTTTTCGCATGTTTTATCTTAGTGACACCTGTCCATCAATCCCACAGTTAAATTTACTATCTTTTTTCTGTAAAAGAAAATAGTGTTAAGATAATGTTGCTTTTATCCTTTCTGTCTGTGATCTTCCGAGGGTATTGTAAGGCCATAATTGGCAAGTATAACGTAAAATGCAGCCCACCCCTCGGAAGCTTTAAGATATATCCAGCATATATATATATATATATATATATATATATATATATATATATATATATATATATATATATATATATATATATATATATATATATATTTTACACACATATTACACACACACACACATATATATATATATACACACATACACATATATATATATATATATATATATATATATATATATATATATATATATATATATATATATATATATATATATATATATATATATATATATATATATATATATATATATATATATATATTACCCACACTTGTAAGTGTGTGTAATAAAATACTGAGATAAATATAAACTTCTTAAAAGACAGAAATGCATAATTTTTTTAAAGTAAATGTTTAAATTCCATTCACTAGCATCGATATAATTTAAACCCAAATAATGTTTAATATTTAAAGTTAATGAGACTAGCTGATCATCAGGGCGCCGTAAAAGACCACAAAACCTGGCGTCAAGAGCAATTATGAAAAATTTGAAGCAAGAAATGTTTGTGCGGTCTGAGCCAGTCATGACATGAGTGTCGCTGATAAGACGTTCCTGAAGTTCCTCTCGTTACTTGATCTCTGACAGCAACAAGAACACCTCCGGATATCGACATTGCATTTCTGACATTACGGTTCCTGTGACGATGCAGTTTTACAAAATCCTTTTATGGTTGGCCTGAAGAAGATTCTTGGGTGTTTCATGCTTCATTGTCACCTTTTTTTTTCACAAGTTGTTCATGTAGATGAAATCGATACACAAAAGTTATTTTTAGGGTGTTGCCTGATATAATGGGGAAGTCAACACAGGGACAAGTCTTTACATTAGTTCTTCCTGTTCTAACATAAATAACCCTCTCGAAGAAGACTACTGATTACCTGTTTGTTTCTAGTTATTGTTATCATTATCATTGTTATTCTAATCAAATGCTGTTTCTGATATATCTGGGGTATTGTAATAAAACAGGAAATGACTTCCACACATTCGCTTGCAACAAAACAGTTCAACTTTGACTTTTACTTCCTGATTATGCCATTCAACAAGGGAATCAATCTGACGAAAGCCCTTCTCTTTTCCCAATTAATCAGGTATGCATGAAGCATAAACCTTCAAACTGAAGCCTTCAACACTCCAATTTCGATTCAAATGAAAGAAAAACATCATGTGATTTTGGCAGAATTACGCGGACTGTAATGATGGTCCTAAATAAAAACAATGGCTATGCTGTTATGTGCCCTAGGGAAGATTAAGTATTATTTCCCATTGAAAGTAAGCTACACAGACTTAATGGCAAGAAATAATGAGGTAATTTTTTTCTGAAATATTGCTGTTCTTAATTATTGCATATCGTCATGTTTACTTGTTTATCTCAAAACAAAGTTAAAATTGTAAGCAAAAACACAGAGATTTACTCAGACTTTCATGATTTCTTAATCAGTCCTTTAAAATGTTTGATCCTCATTCAGTTCCCAAAAATCTCGGAAAATAGTGCGTGTATGTACACAATCAACATGAATAACGCATACTGAACGTACACTCGGAAACCACAATCTCCGGCCCACCTAGGTCGTGCTCCGAGTTTATGAGCAGGGCCTTTCTGGACGGCGGACAACGCCAACTATCACGGATAGAAAGACACTCGAACACCTTTTGAACTCTTCCGGATTTTGCTTTGGGCGTTTTTTTTTTATGATTTTGCTGCATATAATGCAAAGCAGTCAAGGTATGATTATATAGACAACACTGTGTTGAATTTTACAACCTCTATAATATTGAAACGAAGAAAAAATGCCGAAACTACCGGGTTGTAAATAGGAAAGGCCGGGGGGGAGGGGGCTGCGCGGGGAGAGAGAGAGAGAGAGAGAGAGAGAGAGAGAGAAGGGTAGAATCTGTCCAGAAAGGACCCGCTCATAAACTCGGAGTACGGCCTAAGTGGGTCGGAGATTGTGGTTTCCGAGTGTACCAAAAATTCATTGCAGAATTTTCACTGGAAAAGAAGAGCTTAGTCTTTTACAGTACAGCTTTCTATTTTGCAGGCAATGAAGTCAAAGAAAAAGGATTACTTTAAGGAACGCATTCACAATAACACTTTAGTGAACCCTTTGACCACTTGGTTTCCAGATCCTGAAGGCACATTGGGAGTGAAAGGGTTAATGAACAGTGTTTTTGTGTTTGTTCCAGTGAATCTGTTTGTGTCCATCTTTTGGAATGACTTATCCTGACGCTTTTCTGTAATTTGTTAAATAGTATTAAGATAATTTCCTCGTACTGTACAAATTAATAATTGCCCTCAACACTTTCAGAAGAGGGAAGGCTACAATAACTACCTTATTTTCATGACAGACAGGAAGACTAGCAGTTTTTTACTCAATAAAAATCTCGTGGAAGAGTATATCGATGACGATCCATTTGAAAAAAGGAATGGAACCTTAAGTTTAGTTACGTTTTCAAACATACAGAACAACAAGGAAAAAATGCGCCAAAGATTCTTTGGCTCAATCGAGTTTTCTGTAAAGCTTATAATTAAGGCCACCGAAAATAGATCTATCTTTCGGTGGTCTCAGTATAATGCTGTATGAGCCGCGGCCCATGAAACTCTCTGGCGGCCGTGGTGGCCTGTGTTGCTGTGTTGCCAGAAGCACAATCATGGCTAACTTTAACCTTAAATAAAATAAAACTACTATTCTAGAGGGCTGCAATTTGGTATGTTTGATGACTGGAGGGCTGGTGATCAATTTAACAATTTGCAGCCCTCTAGCCTCAATAGTTTTTAAAATCTGAGGGCGGACAGAAAAAAGTGCAGACGGAGAGACGAAGCCGGCACAATAGTTTTCTTTTCGGAAAACTAAAAATGAGGCTAAGACGAAAATACAGCCTTTTCATCGTAAAAGATTCGGGAGTCATCGGGAGTCTGAGCGAAGGAAACCGAGATAAAGGCAAAGCATTCAAATTATACCACCATTCTCCAAAGAGTACATGCAAAAGGAGTACTGGACTTTCAGTAACCCTTCGTGAATTCTCAAAATGAAAGAGTATATATATATATATATATATATATATATATATATATATATATATATATATATATATATATATATATATATATATATATATATATATATATATATATATATATATATATATATATATATATAGAATCAACTATAGCGCTCTCTTTTAATAATATTAATATTACCTCTGTATCTACTAAAACTTTGATTAGGTTATGTGTGTGTATATATATGTATATATATATATATATATATATATATATATATATATATATATATATATATATATATATATATATATATATATATGTGTGTGTGTGTGTGTGTGTGTGTGTGTGTGTGTGTGTGTGTGTTTATAACTGAATCACGAAAAATATGGAACGTGATGAATATATAAATAAAGATAAAATCCACGAAGGAAACGGAAACACTGGAGTGCTGCGAGGCCTTGACACTAGTCCTTTACTTAGCAGACTGAAGGAATTTAAAAGTATGTTTACAAAAAAAGCTCATATAAAAGACAGAAGGGGATTATAAAGGAAACATATGTACCTGGAATCCAACACAATTGAAGAATTAATACCACTGCCAAAACAAGATTAAATACTTAAGAGGTTTTTACAAAGGATTAAGATCAACCGTTCAGGAGCAGGGACAGGACAATTAAAAGATTATACAGGTTCGTGACTGACCACCTAAAAATTTTAGTACAACACAATAATTCTCTTTTTTTTTTTTTAACAATAATAACTTTTTGCAAGATGAACATTTTTACAAAAAAAAAAATATATTAAACATACGGATATACAGAAAATATATATCAAGTAGCTACCTTGTAATTAAGTCAGTGATTTTATCTTTTAGGTCATTCTTGAACATTTTTCTAATACAGGGGTCCAAATAATACATGCCAGGGCTAAGATTAAACTTACAACTGGAAGTAAGTTGGATAATAGCCGACTCCAATAGATTTCTTGAGGAGAAATCTTTCGATCTGGCAATCACTGAACTTTCAGTCCAATTTATCCTGTGAGAGTTTTCACTTAAATGAATGAATATAGCATTGGATGCTTGTGCAGTTTTGACTGAATACTTATGTTGCTTAATACGTACATCTAAATCTTTGCTAGATTGGCCAATATAAAATGAGGGGCAATCCAAACATGGAATTTTATATATTATGTTGTTGTTTTCTTTAGGGCTATTTTTTATTAACATTCTTTTGAGTGTGTTATTGTAAGAAAAAACGAGGTTTACCTTAAAATGTTTAAACAATGATTTTGTTTTCAAAACCACTAAAATAAGGCAAGCTAAGAATGTTCTTAGGGGTTTCTTTCTTCATGTTACTTTCACTATAAAACTTTTTGTGGGCTTTGATATAACAAATATCTAGTATATGTGAAGGATAACACAAATCTGTCCCTATTTTTCTTATGTATTCAATTTCTTTATCCAAATACTGGGGACTGACAATGCGCAAGGCTCGTAAAAACAAAGAGGAAAAAATTTATATTTTGATGTTGAGGTGATGGCCTGAATAAAAATGGACATAAGTTAAGTTGTTGGTTGGTTTCCTATAAATACTGAATTTAACTTGAAATGGTTCTCTATGTATTAAAACATCTAAGAAAGGGAGGCAATTGTGTTTTTCTAATTCTAACGTAAACTTAATGGATGGTACCTGGTTATTCAAATTACAGAGTAAATCATTTACATTAATACCAGCAGGCAAAACAGCTAAAATATCGTCAACATATCTATACCACTTTAAAGGAGTATAGATGATATTAGGTATATATTTCAAACTTGTACATGGAATTCTTTGAAAAACGATATATACCTAATATCACATCTTCCATCTTTTAGGAAGAAGCATGTTTGTCCTTGTCTTTTGTATCTGGAAGAAAAACAGTGGTGAGCAGGCACGATTTCTCTTACGAGACAACCTGTCTGCTCACCACTGACTTTAGTATGAAAGACACGACCCTGCTGTGTGTTTTTGAGAATAGGCAGCCCCTGTTGCATTTTCTAGCCTTGTTTCCAAACCTCCAGTGGAAAAAGCATATGCCCTCTGGAGGTTCTTATTTCTTCTGTTTAGGCATCCCTTTGTAGTCCTGTCTGGGGAGGCGTCTTTTGTATATGGGGTGGCTGGCTTGTCTGGTTCGCTGTCTGATTCTATGTCTGCACTCTGCTCGGTCCGACATGGTGCCGCTACTGCTGCTGCTGGCTGTGAGGGGTCTTCTGCTTTGTGGGCCATATAAGTCTCATCGACCATTACCAGGAACCCTTCTAAGGGAGTGATAGAGGCTTTCAGCGTGGCTGCTACTGTCTGGTGGGGTAGTTTTGTTAGGAGTACCTCACTCACAAGGTCCAAGGTTGACTCAGGATGGTCGCCCTTGGCGGGCAGTGTGATGAGCCGCCACAGTTGCTTGTACATGTGTGATGGCTTCTTATCTTCTACCGGGGCCCCCACATGGTTGAGGAACTTCTTGGCTTTCTGGGTGGGTGGCATGCTGAAGGATTACTTCAGCTGGTCCTTCAGTATGTTGTAGGTGATGGGGGATCCAAGTTCCTCGAACCATCCTGCTATCTGCTTGAAGACGTTGTCAGACAGGAATTTGAGGATGGCATCTGCTTTCTGCATCACTGAGGTGATTTTCTTTGTGCAGAAAATCGTTTCTGCCCTCTGGGTGGTGGGGCATGAAGAGCAGCAGGTGTATGGAGGTGGCTGTAAGGTTTTCGCTGATGGTGTTAGACATTGCTGGTGGCTTGGTCAGATATCTCTTTGGCGGTCACCAATGTGAGTGAGGTACTAATAAGATACGGAGGTCTACCGCTTACTAATCTATGTACAAAACTTTTACACAGGTCAATAGCTCATGCGAGCTACAAAGTAGTCCCAACCCCTTGACAGATCAGGGAAGGGATTAAATTCAGGCACCTGCGTTTCTTCACAGACACAGATTTACATATGGATGGATACAAGACATCTGATTTGCAGTTATACCTTCAATGCAGGAAAGCTGGCATAGCAATATGCAGAATGATGACAATACTTGAAAAGTGACAATACGGGGGTTGAGATATCTGCATAAAAGACGTGCGAGAGAATTTGTTTCTCTCGACTCCATGGATTTTCCTCCCAGGTTACTTATCATGGGAGATAGCAGGTTTTGATCGTAGTCCTACCATGTGGTCATTAGAGGGGTATATAAGCTTCCATAAAATGGCCCACTAGAGAAAAGGTAAGGAATAGAATCAGACAGCTTGATCACCTGTCTCCAGCAATTTTTGTCATACCTGTGACGAGAAGCAGTCATCCCTTCTTACCTAGCAGCCATCCCTTCCTGCCTGTGTTGAGGAGAAGCAGCCATCCCTTCCTGCCTGTGATGAGGAGAAGCAGCCATCCCTTCCTGCCTGTGATGAGGAGAAGCAGCCATCCCTTCCTGGCTGTGACAAGGAGAAGCAGTCGGCTCTTCCTGCCTGTGAAAAGAAGAAGCAGTCGGCCCTTCCTGCCTATGACGAGGAGAAGCAGTCGGCCCTTCCTGCCTGTGATGAGGAGAAGCAGTTGGCCCTTCCTGCCTGTGACGAGGAGAAGTAGCCATCCCTCTCTGCCTGTGACAAGGAGAAGCAGTCGGCCCTACCTGCCTGTGACGAGGAGAAGCAGTCGGCACTTCCTGCCTGTGACGAGGAGAAGCAGTTGGCCCTTCCTGCCTGTGACGAGGAGAAGCAGTTGGCCCTTCCTGCCTGTGATGAGGAGAAGCAGTTGGCCCTTCCTGCCTGCGAGGAGGAGAAGCAGTCAGCCCTTCCTGCCTGTGACGGGGAGAAGCAGTCAGCCCTTCCTGCCTGTGACGGGGAGAAGCAGTCGGCCCTTCCTGCCTGTGACAAGGAGAAGCAGTCGGCCCTTCCTGCCTGTGACACTGCCTGTGACGGGGAGAAGCAGTCGGCCCTTCCTGCCTGTGATGAGGAGAAGCAGCCGGCCCTTCCTGCCTGTGATGAGGAGAAGCAGTTGGCCCTTCCTGCATGTGATGAGGAGAAGCAGTCAGCCCTGGAGAAGCAGTCAGCCTTTCGCACCCTCCATCTGCACAGTCTCAGGATTCTGGGAGAAACAACATTTGCTATCCCATCCTGAAGCCACGTTTTTTATGACATCTTTGAGCCTAATGCCATCATGCCAGCTTCATCTCTTCAGCTGAAACTCTAGCCATAAAAGATAACTCACCATCTCACTAGTTACGTATTTGAATTGATCTACCTTCCAATCTGTTCCCTCTATCTATAATTGCTTTGATTTATTCTGATTTGTGTCATGTTGATTGAAAGCTGAGGGGAAGCAACATCTCATTTTCTTTGTTTGTAGATAAGGTTGTAAATAAATGTGTCGTATGTTCTGTGAGTTTCTTTTTGTATTCAATTCCCATATTTCAATTGCTGGTGTCAAATCCTATTTGTTTAGTGACTGAAAGAATCTGTAACATTTCTTGGAATCGTAACACATGCTGTATTAAACCATGGCTTATCTACTTAAAGACGAAACTTTCTTGAAAAGTTAACACCAGGAACAACTTTATTCATCTCCTTATTAGCCTTAATAAAACAATGTTCACATGAACCAACTGGCCAGCCTACTCCACAAGATACAATGCCTATAACATCTTTCAATATAAGATCAAGACAGTTACCAGATTGGTAACAAGCCTTGGAGATAGCTTTGTGAACAACTGCCATTTTGGTAAGCAAGCAGCCATAAATAGTCATCTCAATCTGGGTACCTATAGCTGGCAAAGACAAAGGTTTATCAATCTTCCACAGACTTTAACCACTTATGCTTCATGACATCCTCACTCATAAGATGCAGTGAAACCCTCTCTAATATACTAGCCATTCTATGCACCCTTGAAATGGCATTACGCTTGAGTAAAATCTTCTTCTTAAACAGTTCTAGAATAAGACGTAAATCAGACACAACAGTTCCATAACAAAAGAGGACATAAAAATTAACAGCAGTTGCATCCAAGTACTTTTTATTCTTATATAATTCATGGACATTGCTAGATAAAATACAACATTTCTGCGATCGATTCTGTAGACCAAAATTCAGTTCAATATTGCCGGAAAGAAGCAACAACATGCAAAACAAGCATAAAGTAACATTTAAAACTTAACGAAAACAATAACAGGAACAATATATAAATGTAAAATTAGTATTAAAAAGTGTATGCCCATAAGGAATAATATTGTCGCTGGAATGGAACTGGTCAAAAGGGATGAGCCACCACCACCCAGCAAGGATAAATACGTCTGCAGATTTACCAGCCACTGAAGGAAGGACGAGTAGTGGTGGTTTTGAAAATGAAGTTATAGGTAAAGATAAAGAAAGAGAAAATGGAAAGTGTAAGGCATCCTCTTGCTAAACCACCAGGCGTCATCCTCACTCCTTCTACTAAGCATGTTTGCACACTGTTTGAAAGACAAGGGGAAGAGGGAACTGAAAAAAAGATGTCAGTGGATTAATTTAACACCACTTTCCATATTTGTTCTTTTCTTTTAGGCACAGATGATGATGAAGGATCTTCAACACTAGTGTACCAGAATTATTAACTTCAAACGCAACCTACGGAGACCAACTACACAACATCCATTCGAGCTCAGGAGACTGCAGAAAGCCAGAGAGTATTGAAAAGCCAGTATCAGATACGTTCGACAATGGATATGTGAAAGAAAATATGCCTAATTATTCAAGAATGAGACACCAGTAGCTGAAACATTGCCCACCATCCAATACAGGAAGTATTTGGTAAAGAGGTAGCTAAAAATCAAAACGGAAATATAGAAAAACATATTAAGAAGGAAATGGTTTTCAGAGAAACTGAAACTCTAGATTTTGATAGCGGTATCAAAACAACTATTCAGAAAGAATTAGACCTAAAATTCACTAACTCCACAAGAGCAAAACGAAGTCACAACAAGAAACAAACTTAACAGCCTCTACGGTAATCATATCTTTTTGAAGGAGGAAGTGGAGTGCTTTCTCTACTTATCACAGCATCAACTTACAACAGATGAGACAGAGTTTTCGTCCCGTCTTCACTGGTATAATGGCATCGAGATTCTCCATCACAAGGGAAGAATTTCTGGTAATACGCATCTCGACTATGATAAAAAAAAATCTCGTTGTGACAAGAATCAAAATTAGCTGCTTAGAAATTACACCGGGTGGCCAACCAATAATTTGTTTGTTTCTGGAACAGTTATGTAATAAACTGATGTCTACACATGAGACCCGTAGGGTACTCCTACTCTGCTCAGACTTCCTTTGCAGCACTACCTTTATTTTCCTCGCTTCATTCTCTATGTCAGTATGTCACCGCCCCCGGTCTAGTTCTCGGGAGCAAGGTTGGGATTTTAGCATAGATTTGGGTTGGCCTAAACACGCTGCGGAGCGCACCAAAAATGTCTTATATGTACCCTGCCACCAAAGAGGATAAGCTCTACTTTGGGGAACAGAGTCTACAGTTGCTCGTCCGTTATCATTGTTCACGAAGTTGCAAAATAGAAGCGAAAAAAAACTTTTAGCAGAGGCTAAATGTATCTGTGCAAAACGTATGATATATTCATGCAGTTTAATTAAAGCCTTAAAATAAAACTATATAAATGGATTGTCAGAGACAATTAAAGCATGTTCACAGGTACACAGTGTACCAAACAAGACTTTAAATTAGAGAAACTTTTTTAAAGTTTAAAAATGAAAATTCTCGGAACTTCAAGCATAAAAGTCAAAATTACATTAACATGAAACTGATAGAGTCATCTGAGCCAGTTCATTCATTCATTACAAAGTAACAAAATCCTAATTTGAAAAATGCATAGAGTAACTCTCAGGGTCTTATGAAATTGGAATTTTTGGGCAAGCGCAACTTATGCTACCTTGCTTCTCTCCCCGTATTTTGCTAATGTTCTGTATATAACAGATCGGACAGTCGCAGTCATTTGCATGCAAAGGGCACTAACGGGGCGGGAACATAAAAAAACAACGGCAGTTCATGGACTGGAAAACACAGAGGTTCACTCCAAAGTTTCCATTCACACATCATTAAGTGAGAGTTACAACGTCTGACGCTAGTTATGAGATGCGATGTCCGATGAGGCGTGACAGTCCTTCCTTTTTCCACAAAGTTGAATCGTCTTGAGCTTCCAGGTTGGTACTTAGCCTTGACAACTGCCATAGGTCTTTTCGCAGCACACTCTTGGTAACGTGATTTGAATGCGGGATGTCTTGCGCAGCTGTGCAAGGGTTTTGATGGCTGAAGTGGATTAAGGTTTAGTTGCTATTGTTATTAGCAGTAATCATTGTTTGTTTTATTTTATTTTTTTTTCTCTAGAATCCTTCTCTTCCTAACATTAGGTTTACTCATGTACTCATAAGTAGTAATAGTATATATACAGTACAGTATATATATATATATATATATATATATATATATATATATATATATATATATATATATATATATATATATATATATATATATATATATATATATATATATATATATATATATATATATATATATATATATATATATATATATATATTTTTTTTTTATTTTTTTTTTTGTTTCCATGTTGCAGACTGGTTCTTAAGACTTGCCATTTATTACTTTTTTTCTATAATGGCCTTGCAAGATAACCAGACATATAAAACATTTGGTCAAAATTCTAAAGAAAAGATATCATTTTAACTAGGGCTGTTTTTCAAAGGTAACTTGTTTCTCACGTGGATACAAAAATAGGTATATTTCATAACACACAAGATCAAAAGGAAAATTAACTGAAATATGTTAAATTGCTGCAGCACAAGTCCTCCCGAAGGGGGGGTCCTCTATTTTGGGAATATGCCAGGAACACGGACCAAGGAGAATTTCAGCAGTCCCCTTTCTGAAACGATTGTGAGAACTTAGGTTACAAATATAAGGCTGGAACTTGGGGAATGAATTATCTGGTGTGCAAAGAGGGCATCTTCCTCCCCATTGAGGGTTGAATTGTGACTCAGGGGCAAGGAGGCTTGAACACGTGGGCCGAGATTGAACCAAAGAAGCTCAGGTCATACCAAGTTATAGGCCCAGAAATTTAATAAATGCACAGAAAACGAACATAAAGTGACTAAGCAACTCATTCACAGGTACTTTACCAAATTAAACGTTTAATAACGTCCATCCAGCGGGCGTCTTCCAATGGTTCAAATGTAGATTCTTCGACAAATAACATGGCATCCTCACCATGGAGCTTATTTATGCAAGTCGTGAAGTAATGATAAACTTAATGATGATGAACGGCTGCAGTTGAGTTTTTTCCTTTTATTACTTGCAATGAAACAGTCTGGATGCTGACCACATTCAACGGTGCAAAGCAGAGACATGCTAATCTTGAAGGGGGCGGGCAAGGTCTGAAATCACACGATTGCTTAAAACAGATGAGTACAATGTGTTAGAGCGGCTATAAAAATTATTTCCTTTATTGCAACTGGATACGTATTCAATGGGGGGGCCTTTATCAAATGACATTGTACCAAAGAAAACGGCGCAAGCCAGTACTATAAAGGTGAGAATTATAGCATTTGATAAATTCTCTTATAAACCCCGATTCTAAACTGGTTGAAAGTAACCCAGAATCCAAAAAATTCACTACCTCTCACAGGTTCAAAATAGACAGAGGCTGCTTATCAGCAGTGGTAAACCAGAAAGGCTCGCTTTGCTATTCTGTATTTTGCGTTCAACCTTAGTCAGCTCCCAAGCAGATGACATTGCCTTTTACCTTAGAAAGAGCTGGTTAGGTCTTTTAGACTTATCATGCCATTTTCAAGGGAAAATGAGCGCAGAAAACATTCAAATTTATTTTCTGCTTTGCTTCAACTTAGTTACTTTACTTTTTTTTATAAACTTTGCAATACTGATCAATAACAAACTGAAGGTATACTTTAGGTGTAGAGTGTAATTTAGAATATACAATAAAAGGTGCCCTTACTTGCAAATTAATTATTGCTGAAATACTTCTATAAGTACTGATTCTACCCGTTGACCTGCTTTGCAAGACTGGGATAACGCTTGGCGCTCAAAAGAAAATAAACAAAGAACACTTCAAAGTTACAAAATAAAAAAAAAAATAAAACATACAAGGCAGGATGTAAAACGAAAACAAATGTAAATCAACCAACTTCTTACTGCTATCCTGGAATTACATGTGGATGGGATTAGTTGTGCCTTGAAGAGTCTGTATAAGTGGTAATACACAGTTGGTTTTAAATGATATCCCCTTAACTAGAAACTGTAATAACAAAATTCAATTCCTCTTTTCAAAGTCAGGTGGACAATAATTGTTCCTAAACTCGATTAGTAAATACAGTCAACCAGTTTTGAAGTGATTAGTCTGACAGCTTCCTTTTAAGAGATTATTCTCGGGTCTTAATTCTTCTTCAACAACGCTAAATTTTTAAATCCAGTGGACCTGAACTCAAGTGTAAGTTATAAATAGCTTACTCACCGGTGATGAATGGGAGGATAAACAAATGAGGGGGGAATTGGACAGGGATGTATTCTCCACAAAAATAACTCAATAAAAATAAAAAGAAAACTACACTGAATGACAAACGAAGGACATGACTTCACTGAGGGACGGGACACGCCGCTGGTATCAAAAGGATAACGTTAAAACTCACAAGGGCAGGAATCTTATGACACCGTCGAGTCGTTAACAGAATAGAGAAAAAAGATTAAATGAAAGAGTAAATAATATTGCTGCCCTAAAACAAAGGATAACAGAGTGATACATTTCTGTATTTATTGTTTATTTATTAATTTTTTTCCCGTTTAAATAGACGACAGTCAGAACTCTGTATTTCTCAGCCCACGGGCTGGGAAAGTAAACCCAAATTCCTTGAATCTTAAATTCAGGAAGAGCTGACACGCCCATACCTTGTGCCAAGGGATGGGCGTAACAATAATACTTCCACTCTGTCTCTCTGGCACTGCTTCAAAAAATTCAAATGAATAATGCATTTTTTAAAGGGGATGATATCCCATATGTTAACTTGCCATTTTCTTAATAAGTGGTAAAATATATATATATTGTTTTAAAGGAAGGATCGACAGAGAAGGATGAGGGATAGAAATTCCAAAGGAAAGGAAGAAGATAGCGGAAGGCCTTGACATCCTGTTCTGGATGAAAGGTGCCAAGATGTTCAAAAGATGAAGAGGTTTCCTTTTTTAGAATTTGCATCTGTTTGCCAGAGGAGCTCCAAAAGGAGCTCGTTGTGGACTAACTCTGCGAAATCGCCCACACCAGTGGTAATTCCGCCAATAACCTCTCCTCCTTGGACCGTTGTCCTTGGCTGGGGAAAAGGCCCGAGAGAATTGTTCGTGGCAAGGGTGTCATCTGGGTCAGCTGCTGCAACAACTGATTCACAGGAATTTTCTTTGTTTTAGCTTGTTTACATTAACCAGGCAACGTTTTAAGAGTTCATCAGCCCAGGAAGGCTGGGCAGAATCATGACTTCAAGTACAAAATATCTGCTAGTGGCGATATATTGAGGGGACAGCTGGAGGGGGAATTTGACTAGCATGCAGTGGTGACCAGCTCACGCCCGAGGTTGCAAATCCGTGCCTTTGGTTGAGCCTCCGCTAAGGTCATTAACCCGTCACTCTTGTTACCGACACTGGCAGCGGCACCAGGCCGGCAGAAGAGTGGGTGTTTGGAGTTGGATCCCTGGAGTTGGATCAGGTGCATGCTCTGGCACTGACATTGGCACTGGCGCTGGTAGCAACGTGGTAGTGGTCTAAAGTCTGTCTGGACGGACGGCGACTTTTACTAAAGCTCAGTGCGCCCAATATTTACTGGCAGAGTAGTTGATAGCCGAGACATTCCTGAAGGAGATCTGGCTGAGGCCTCGGCACTGGCACTTTTTTGCCAGGCACTGACTCAATTTGGAGGATTAGTTTTCTAATTTTACAACCCAGAATTAAAACAATGTGGGTTTAAAGGGGATGAAATGTCCTGGCCCAGGAGGACGTCATAGCCTCCTGAAATGTGTTTCGCTAAATTAAGATGAAGGGTCCTGGCTCTGTGGGGTCGGGTGACCCTCAGTTGGACCGTAAAAGGATCATTTTTAAATCGTTTAATCCCTCAATTGTGACGAGCTTGCATATCTCATTGTAGCTCCATAGGGAACTTTGTCTTTCCTTATGAGGGACATTTGTTGCAATTTAGTCGTCAAATGCCTTGACCTGGCATTCCATGATATCTACCTCGAGGAGGTGCCACATATAGGGACCCTCACAGGAGGCCTAAGGACTCGGGAAAAAGAACTGCCAGGGCGATGGCAGGATTACCGGACTTTTATTTCTAGGAATTTGGCCCGTGAGGAAGAGTGGCCATAAACCTTGCACACCGTATAAAAAGGTTTGGCTGAAATCTCTTCGCACTGCCCCTACAGAGGGCGCAGGCGATTTATTAGTGGGTTGTCCAGGAGAAAGAGGCTCTGGTGGTTTACTATATATATTGTTCTTGGAATGCCCGATCTTTTTGAACCCAGCACAAAACAGGTTTCTGTGATTGCCCATTCTTCGGTAAAAAGGCACCCAAAGGAAGGCAGGTGAAAAATTTTGCAAAATGGAAAAATGAGTTTGAGCTTTGAGGTGAAATTAAAATCCCAGAGTCAAAGGCAGCATTCCACCAATGTTAAGGCTCCTTCTCGGCGTGCAAATGGCAAGTTACATCATTCACTATGTAGAGTAGGAAGTGCTCTTTTTATCTAATCGATTGCCTAGTTCTGATTCAATGAAAATCTACTTGACTCTTAAAAATGATTTGGCAGTTTCCAGCTTCTCGCCTGGTAGGCCCAGTCTTATTCCAGGTCTGATTTTTTTTTTTTTGCCCCGCCAGTTAATAGTTTCCAGCGTTTCAGGGTTATTTTTTTATCGTCACTTTTAATAAAACAATTTAGTCTAGCGGACGACATCCCAAAACTTACTGCTCCTCCAGTGGGAGAGCTTTGTAGGCAATAAGGGCCTTCCCTCCATAGGAACTTGCCCAACACCAGGAGAGTTATGACGGCTGCACTCAGGGGCAGGCCTGATTTCAAGACTGTCTCATCTAAAAATTTGAGATTATCACTCTATTAAGGCTCAGGCCTCCGTTCACTTTGAAGCACCTCAGGCGGGAGCCTGGCTGAAGGCACTCATCTCCTTCTGGCAAGTGGAGGCGAAAGGAATCACGCCATTGAGCATTTGTGAAGTTCATGTCGAGCACGAAATTTGTCCCTTTCTTCCCTTTTGGGAATTCTCGTTTCTCTTGAGCCTGTTTTCTTTTCTTGTTCCCATCTCAGCTGCTTCTTCTCATCTCTCCTGAGCCTTTCTCTCTGCCTGTGGGAAATGGGTAAATGTTCATCCATTTTACCCAGTCTCTTTAAGTTCTCTCCCGAGAAGGCTTAGTTCCTTCCCAGAATATGAAGAACTTAAAATTTAATCTGCTGAGATCTGGTCGACATTTTGCAGGTGGAAGAGGACGCATACTAACACACAGAATTAATTTCCCAGAGCCGTATAATTTGGAATTTTCCCCAAAGGACATAAGAATGATCTCCCGCCCTGGCACAGTGGGCTATATAATTATATATATGAATTCTCCGGTCTCCCATGGCTTATTGGGGACGATAATGAACGTGTGTTTGTGTGTGTATGTATCTCAAAACGGGCTCTTGGGGACCCAAAACCAAGTTCTCAAATATCCCCGAAAACTGGAATTATTGGGGACGATAATGATAAAATGGATTTGGTCTCCCAAGGTATCCTGACAAACAGGCTGATACGCGCCAGGTGCCTTCCATTTATCACTTGACTTCCTCTTCAGGGATAATTCCCCATCGGAGATATTCCCGTGGGCCGTGGATTGAACCAAAAGATATTAAGGGAATACATTTATAGGCCAGAAGTTTAATGAATCACAGGGGCGAAAATAACGTGACTAAGCAACTGTTCCCATATACTTTTACAAATTTCCTGGGCGTTATCGGCCGACGTCGGCCGTCCAACGAACTTCTGCCAATTGGGTTGGAGTTCTGACTCAGAAAGGCCTCCCTCAAAATAAGAAAAAGGGAGGTTTAGGAGATGAAAAGGCGTCCTTGAACCAAATGAACGTAAACAGTTGAGCTAAATTAAAGGGACTTTACAAATCCCCAGCATTTGAAGGGAAAATGCTAACGTGGTTGATAAAGGGCTTGCAAAGCCTGAAGATCCTTCTAACGGGAGTCTTCGAGGAAAGGTAGGGGGTGGGCCAAGATGAGTCCACTGTGAATGGGTCCTCTGCGCCAAAGACCGACTATGTGTGAGAATGAATGACCACTTTTACACTGCTTCTGGACATTGGTGGCAGGGATAAACTGGCACAAGTACAGAAATGAAATGCTGGTACTCCAGGCTCACTAAAGGGCAAACTTTTGTACCAAAGTCTTTACGTTTACAAGCTGGTTTCTGCCCCAGAGGGAAGATCACTTTTGGCGGTCTCTTATAATGACTGAGACTGCTGGTTGGGAGTTTCCGGGGAACCAGAAATCTTCTCAGCAATGTTAAAACTAGACGTGGAGGTCTCTTACTGTGGCCAAGCAAAGTCAAAATGCAGGCACTTTCTAACTAACTACCGGCGCTAATCTTTACAATATATAAATATATTTTTTTATTTGTTCGTGGTGCATCGGACTGGCATCACCCAGGTGTTCATTGCCATCTCCCACTTCCTTTTTTTTTAAGAAAAATGGAGGGTTTATTAACAAGCAGACTTATATCAGTCATTTGGTCATTAATTCTAAAGGAAAATATATCATTCTAACTATTTGTCTTCTAAGTACACTTGTTTCTCTGTGGTGCATGGAATTAGAGAAGGTAGTTATTCAAGCCCTTTATTTATAGTGAATCGAACAGCTGACTACTATTAGCTGCAGCTTATCTCAGGTGGAGTCCCTATTTTGTAATATCTTATCTAAAGGCTACTAAATTCAGCAGTCCCCTTTCATGTAATATGATTGTATTTATGCAATTTTCAGTTTCCAAATTAATTCTCATAACTAGTATGAAGCCTCATCTGCTCTGTGTGTGTGATGTCGACATTCAGTCACGTTTAATCTTCCTTTTCATTATGATTCACAACTTTCGCCTCTTTGCAAGAGCTTGCAAATGAGGATGTCTGTAAATGTGCATTGCCGTCATTCTTTAGTTTAGTTCTATTGTTAGTTACCTAGGAAAAATATATTTTCATATGTTAGCCGAAGGGGAATTTTTGGTTGATACCAATTTTCTCTAAACTCTTTCCCATTCCAAGAAGATTTCTTAAAACCGTTTTCCACTTTCATGACACAGTTGGAAATATTTGTTCATTCTTAAACGTTTAATAATTCCATTAAATTTGAGATGGCACAGTTCAAATGAAATGTAGATTCTTCGGAATAATAACATGGCATTATCCATATGCAAAATTAGTTATGCCTTACAGAAGTAATGATAAATTTAACAAAAGTATCAAGATCTAAAGAAATAATTTTTTTCCCTTTTATTATTGAATGAAACAGTCTGTATATGGAAATATTCAACGGTGCAAAATGACATGCTCCAATCTTGAAGGATCTTTTTTTTTTTTATGAAATCACATGATCCAAAGAAACAGATGAGTACAATGTGTTATTGAATGGCAATATAAAAATTATTTCCTTAATAACATACATGTTAAATGTAGGATTTTATAAAATGACATTGTATCGATACAATGTCATTTTGAACATTAAATAAATTTCTACCATTAACAAAGCAGATTGGCTAAACATATTATTTTTCAGTGATTAGAATCAGTCGTAAAAAAATTAATTATTATTATTAGAATAGTTTTCCAGACCACTGAGCTGTTTATCAGCAGTGGTAAACCAGCTGTTAAGCTCGATTTGATATTCCGTAAGAAAAAGTTCATACCTTAGTCCTTCAGTTCAAAAATGCTTTACTTAGTAGATTGCTTTTTACTTAGAAAGAGCTGGTTAGGTCTTTTAGACTTATCATGGCATGTTCAAGGGAACCTAGATAAGGGTTTTGACCGCAGAATAATTCAAATAGACTCTAGTGCTGCTTTCAATTTAGTAAATCAATTTTCTTTAAACCCACTTGTTTATAAACTTCAGAATCTTGGAATGGGTAGATATGTTTTAGGAATACTTCAAGATTTACTTAGAGGTAGGCAGCAGCCAGTTGCTGTGGACGAGGATCGTTAGTGAACCAAGACCTAATGTGTCTGCCGTTCCACAGGGCACTGTTGTTAGTCCACAGTTATTTTTAGTGGATACAAATGATATAGTTTTGACCTGGAAAACAAGACTATGATGCAACACTTGTCTTTGTAGTAAAGTCTCCATTTATGATAATTGCCTGTCTGTCTGCTTCTGTCTGCCACGGAAGATCAGGGAATGGTGTAGTCGATGGGGTATGAGGCTGAACTCCAGTAAAACGAAAAATTAACTTGAAAAGCAGGTCTCGTCCACTTCCTTTCCCACCCCATCATCCCCTTCAGGTGGATGGGACTTTTCTGAATGAGTCTGAGATTTAACTATTCTAGGTGTAATAAACTACATCTAACTTTTGAGAAACATCTAATGAAAGTTTCAGCAAATGCCTTCACGTCTCAGGTATTGTTCATAGGGCCTCAAATTTATAACTAATTCAATGCAACACAGTTTTAGGTCATTTGTCCTTTTTACCGAAATACTGTTCTCCTGTGTGGATGTCTTCTTCCGCCAGAGCTTTATCTCTTTTAGACAGAGTGGATCGTGATGGTTTGGTTCTTTTTCCTAATAGTAGCAGTGATGACTTGGACCATCGACGTATGGTCTCTTGTTTGTAAATAAGTTGTATTTCAACAGAGACCTTTCACACTCACAATGATCCCTGATCCCCTTATCTGCCGAAAGCAATATTAGATTCATTAAGCAACAGCACCTATATATAGTAAATGTGCCTTGTGTCGGAAAGATCTTCTCAGTTCCATTAGTCTTTATTCCTTACACCGTTGGTCTGATGGAAAAGTCTCCTGAGGATGTCGTTCGCAAATGGAAAAAGAAATTCAAGAGAAAATGCGATGTTTCATAGCTGCCTAAAAGCTGTTCCTCTTGCATTTTGAAACATTTAAAGTCTATTTATCTGAAATATTAATTTATTTTTTTCTTTTTTAATACAGAATGTATCTCTTCTTTCAAAATTTCCCTTTAAAGAGCTTCTTCCTAATGAACACCATATTCTTTGGAATCTTGAATTTTAAGTCAATGGCCCTATGGACGTATTCCATGTGAATAGGTTTCATCTAACGAATAATATAATCATAACAATAATAATAGCTCAAGTTGAGTTTTATAAGTTTCTTAAACAATATAAATCAATATTGTCGAAAATTTATCTGAGAATTAATTCAATACAAATATCTGTTATGTTGACATTTACTGAATAAGATTAAGAAATTTTTTTTTTTTTTAACATTTAACATTCCAAAGAGTTCAAAGTAAAGATTGCAATGATGGTTCAAATAAAGTAAGGAGAATGCTGAGAATGTACAATAATACTTCGTTTGAAGAATGAATATATTACGTAGATTTACGTAAGCAGTGAACATTTTGATATTATTAATTGTGTCAGCATGAGTTGCTATGAAAGGACCATTTTCCTGGAAGGACCAAAAGATATGGCTGCCTTCCTAAGCTGTAGAGCGTGTAGTGCTACTCTAAGTGGTCGCTAAGACAAATGCAAGAGGGGAACTGGATGCTCGTTATTGGTTGTTCTTAATTTTTTTTTCAAATACATTCACAGAATTTCTCACAATGGCGAAGATATTCTGGGATTTTTGTGACTTTAGGGGATTACTTGAAATTTTAATTACAGAAACTTTCAAGGAATAATATATGCACTCCAGTAACTTACGAAACAATTATCATTTGCATAGATTTAGGTTTTAAGCAGTTAAGAAACTCTCACAAAGGCATAATTATCCAATGTATAAGTAATTCGTGCGTAAAACTATGGCCATTTGCTTTGACACAAGCGAAGTGTCACTGAGTTTTAGTTTTTCCTCAATAATTAGATGTGGGTTCATTTGATGCAAGCAAAATTTTCTCAGATGATCGATCGTATGAATGGACACTCCTAATACAACCCCTCTAAAAACAGAAAGAGAGAAAGAGATAGAAAAAGAAAGGAAAGCTATCAGTGGAAAGCAAATGTAGATAGTTGCGATAAGAGATATGCAAATACTGAATGCGAGATAAATGAGGGAAAAAGTAACAAAATTTTAATACGGCTTATTTCAATGACGTCATTTTAAAGTATGTAGTATTTGTTGTTTCATTGGAAAATTCAGGAAAAAAGTGTTTTCATTTTTTACACGGGAAAATATTTGAAATATTAATTCGAAAGAGAATTCAAAAGAACCTGCAGAACAAAGAATGAAGTCGACCTCGGAGGTTTTATGTTAACAGCATAAGTGACCTTTCTACATACCAAACTTCAGGATCCATATCTGTATCAGCAGGTTTTCAAGTGTTTATTATCACCAAAATGACCATCCGTCTAGGTTTAATTAAAAGTGTCGAATTAAAGAAACCCAAGCAAAATTTTTTTGTATTTTTTTTAAATCAAATTCTTAGCTTCTCGGATAGAAAAATAATTATTGATATTCTAGCCAAAATTCTTGAAGTAACAATATATGAACGATAACATTAACAGTAAGGACCAATAAAATTTGCAAAGGAAAAAAACGAATGATTTTTTCATTTCAGTCTCGTAGAAAGCTATAAATATGACTCACTCTTGAGACCCTAAAAGAATTTTCTCGAATAGCAATAATAGAATACTTAATGTCATCTACATTATATGAGCATATAAGTGCTTATACCTTTTGTAGAAATGGTAGCATATTCTCCCAAGGATCAAAAATCGAAATATGATTCTTCTGCCCCTCTCCAGCGATTAAAATTTATTTTACGTTCACAGAGTACACACTCACTTTCGTGAGAGACTAACAGCTCTTCCTCCTCAGTGTCTGCCATTCCATTTCTTTTTGTCTCTGCAGCTGCTCGATATTCAGGAATTCCTTCAGATACATTTTTGAAAACAAGACTCAAGTTTTCAGTCTCCAAATTGTCCCTCCCGAAGATCAAAAAGAATATTTGTATTAGTTCCCTCTCTCTCTCTCTCTCTCTCTCTCTCTCTCTCTCTCTCTCTCTCTCTCTTCTCTCTCTCTCCTCTCTCTCTCCTCATTTGCATTCATTTTCCTTTTTAATTTAGGTAGGATATTGAAGGAAAGTAAGAAGAAACTAACATTAATCAACACCAAAAAGACCAAATCTCTTTTTTTTATTGACAGTAAAAATAGTAGGAAAGGAAATCTAAAGCAAAATGAAAGTGAAAGGTATCAGGGGAAAGCGGAAATAAAAGAAAGTTTTTCTTGGTGACACTTTTCTCGAGTGTTTTTTTCTGCGTCCGTTAGCACCTTCCTATCTTTATCATAGAAATCTTTTTCGCCATTGTTTTAGATAGTGGAGGAAATTTTTGAAACATTACTTTTTTTTTTTTTTTTTTAAAGTCTCTGTCGATGTTAACAAAATTTTAATACAGCTTATTTCAATGGCATCATTTTGAAGTCTGTAGTATTTGTTGTTTCAATGGAAAATTCAGGAAAAAAGTGTTTTAATTTTTTTCATGGAAAATATTTGAAATATTAATTCGAAAGAGAATTCAAAGGAACCTGCAGGGCAAAGAATTAAGTCGACCTCGGAGGTTTTGTGTTAACAGCATAAGTGACCTTTCTGATTTCCGAACTTCTAGAGCAATACATATCTATATCAGCAGATTTTCAAGTGTTTATTATCACCAAAATGACCATCCCTCTAGGTTTAACTAAAAGCATCGAATTAAAATAAACATCCTTTTTTTGTGATGGAAAGAAAACCAAGCAAACATTTTTGTATTTTATGTATGTATATATGTGTATATGTATATATATATATATATATATATATATATATATATATATATATATATATATATATATATATATATATATATATATATATATATATATATATATATATATATATATATATATATATATATATATATATATATATATATATATATATATATATATATATATATATATATATATATATATATATATATATATATATATATATATATATATATATATATATATATATATATATATATATATATATATATATATATATATATATATATATATATATATATATATATATATATATATATATATATATATATATATATATATATATATATATATATATATATATATATATATATATATATTGCTACATATCTGCCTTTGATACTTGATTCTGGGTGGCAACGGATAGTTGCAGAGAGTTCTTTACATTATCAAGAAACCTATTGTCTTTTACTAAATTATCTGATTGAATATACGGATTAAGGCAACCCTGTCGACGAATAAATCATGGAAAAACTGTTGGCTTAGAGCCTTCTTCATGTGAGGGAAGATTGCGTAAACTCAAGGTTCTCTTAATTAATTCTATTTACATAATAAACACAGATCAGAAGAATGAAGAATTAAGGGGCAAGCAATAACAAGGTCCTGCTAAATGAATGAATTCTACACAGGAGAAATATTCTACACCGATGATGTCTTCATAACAGGGACATCGCAGAGGGGTAGATTAAGGGATAGAGCCGAGAGTGGTTCCACAGCCAAGGCCAATCTGCAAGAGGTGCAAGACAGTTACTTGCAAGAATAATGAAACGCTCAAAGGGAACTGAGAGAATGCACAAATGGTGCCAAATAACTTGATTCAACACTAAATGCATAATTACGTTGACACAACACAATTACTGAAGGTGATCACACAGTGGAAATAGAAAATAAATCAGACAGAGAAATAACAGGATTGTGACTGACTAAGAAACCTCATTCTAGTACATTACCTTCATCAAGATGATGATGCCCTCATCCAATAGGCGCTCCGGTGTTGGAGGGAGGAAAATGAAGGGGGGTCACAACAAAAATGTACTGGTCCAAACCTCGGGGTCGAACACGTGGATGGTACAAGGGACAGGCAAATGTAAGGACATCTGTCCTTAATGTGGTTCTGAGCGCTTCTCTTACTGACTGCTGTTGCATGGTCCATTTATGACCTCGGGGAATTACGCTTTGGCATCCAGATAGGTGGTGCAAAGGTCAATCTCCGCCTTGTGTTCTGTAGCATTATGCAAGTGGGGCATTCCCACGTGGCAGGGCTGCCAGACTTTCTGTTTTTGGCGCCTCCCCTTCCGGTCGTTTGACGCCGGTGAGGAATTTGCATCCTCGGAGGCCACACCTATAAATCAGAATTTTAGGCAGTCATTTTGAACAGAGAGAGGGAAAGGAGAACTGGTGAAAGGGCGAATGAAACCTACAGTTCTTTCTTTTTAAGAAATAATTAAAATGAATTGTATTCTCTATCAGTTACGTGATAATGGTAAAACAGGTGAGGTTGCTTGGAAAGAATTTTCCTTCATTGCAATATATATATATATATATATATATATATATATATATATATATATATATATATATATATATATATATATATATATATATATATATATATATATATATAATATATATCTCTGGCGTTATAAATATGTGAATAATCTTGTTTTATCCAAACGAAACTGTGTCATGAAAATACCCATTTTTAAATTCAACTAGTCGATCATCCTTTGTTACCCATATGGATTTCCTATATGTGAGTCTTTACATTACATTTTTATAATATTTTGCGTGTTATTTCAAGTCTTTATTATGCGGTCTTGCTTAAGAAAAAAGAGGCCGAAGGCACCTGCAATCCAATTTACTCCGCTCATGCGGGAGGGTGAGTAGAGTGAGAAGTGTGAGAGAGAGATACAAGAGAAAGAAGAGAATTTCTAGTCTTAATATTCCTCAGATCATCCAGCGCAAATATGCATTTGTTGAATGTACTATTTTTTTTTCTCGCATTGTGCTAGTGAAATGAATTTGAAGCTACCATTCATTTGTGCCACACCATTTTCATGAATTTTTCGTGACGGTCTTAAAACAACTTTGTTCCAATTTCGCGGTCCTCTAACTTTTCCCATTTCGTAAGTTCACAACGAAATTGTGGGGGTAATGTTTCCACCATTGTCTTTTGTTGAAAGTTTCTCGATATTTCTAATTAACGTTGCATCTGCTTCTGATGTTTTTATGTTTTTCCTTTTCACCATGTCTTTTACATATATCATCTATATAGATTTCTTATATTGATTATTTCACTTTCATAGTGACTGCTTAATAATTTCAGCCCTATAGTTTTTTATTGCATATCTATATTGGATTGATTTGATTACTTCTCATTTATAGAATGTTATCTCCTTTTCACGGAAATCCTGAAATATCTTTCGTTCTTTTGAACAGACTGTTGTTAGACGCATATTTCATTTCTCATATCGATTTTCATTCTTTCACATTATTTCTCTTTCAGCTTTCCAGTGTTTTTGTTCTTTCATTTTAATGCTGTTGTACTTTTTCCAGTTTCAGTTCTTTATATATTGTTTGCTAGTTTTGGACGCAAGTAGATTCTTTAGTGCTTGTGACTTTTTCTTTTCCGTCGACTCTTTAAAAATCATTTGTTTATTGACAAAAGTCAATCATTTCCACCATTATATGGATGCGCTGAAGGTTTAGGCAACCTGATATCCCTATCTAGCCCAGAAAAGAAGAAAGCAAGAACAAGCAGTAGTGGGGAAGGGTTTCCCCTTTTAAAGGGTGGAAGTCTACAGGGAGTCGGAGAACAAAGAAGAGAAAAATTCCAAAGCCTGCCTGTGGAGGAGAGATCAGACGCCTGACGGTTTAATGAGAAGATTATCTAGTATGGTTAACATGGTGAGCCTTTCCCCGTGGCGTTACACAGACAATGGTCAATATATTCAGAACCTGCTGAGTAACATAATCATTGAAGTTTTATCTATGAAAACAAAAAAGATCAAAAGTCTGACTCTCGAGCTCACAATTTTCACAGATTTTCAAAGAGCAAAGTATACTTCATCTAAACCTCTTCACTATTTTGGACTCTCCCCGGGCCTCCCCCCTCCCCCCCGCCTCCCTTCAAAAAAAATTGCGTCATATGAAAGAATACTTTTCGATCCTTGATCGTTTCAAGACACTAGATGTTTCCATTGCATTTCACCACACAGCTCATTACTTTTATAATGAGAGCGAGGTGAATATCCCCGAGCAACTATTTACGATGGATGCGTTGCATTGATGGTATCTGATGTTTTCTTTGACGGGCTTTGGATTTCCATTCTACTTTCCATGTTCCCTGGATCTTGAAATCTCTCTTCCTTTAAGGATCTGTCTATTGATTTCATCAAGTTAATCCCACTTTCCTTTCCCTCTTATTTTTATTGTTTCCATCTGGAATGTGCTGGACAGAGAAGATTGCCGGTCCCATCGGACTGCGCATGAAAATCTTCAATTTATACGACCTTAATAAATAAAGCTCGTGGGTTTCATTCCAAAGAGCATTTATGCGCATGAGCGAATTCCAGTTCCCTTCTCGAGGCCGGATTTGACGAAGGAGCTTTGTCTCGGGTTTGCGGCTTTGGCGAATCTCAGATTGACGGAAACCTTTGCTCAGCATTTTATTATGAGTCAGGTTCAGGAGGCAAGAATACTTTAAAAGCGCTGCATTTTCTGGAGGTTTTTCGGTTGTTTTTTAGTGGGGGCTGTTGGGAGATGAGGGGATTCTCAGTGCGTTTTGGATGACGCCCAAACGAGCTGCTGGAGTTTGGAGCAGAAACAAAGAACTGGAAAGTTAAGAATTTTCTTTAAGAATTCGTATATACACACCTGCATGTACGCATGTGTGCTCATGTGCACTCTTACATCTTGATTATATATACAGTATTATATATATATATATATATATATATATATATATATATATATATATATATATATATATATATATATATATATATATATATATATATATATATATATATATATATATATATATATATATATATATATATATATATATATATGAGTGTGTGTGTGTGTGTGTGTGTGTGTGTGTGTGTGTGCGCTGTGTGTATCTGTGTCTGTGTTGTGTACAAAAAAAAAACTATATACAGAAGAAAAATAATACGCAGGCATTCATCCATATAAAACACGAGGACAAAAATGAAATGGAACGCTAAGAGCTAAAGCGATATTTATTCTGTAATAATCGGAAGCGTCCTGGTATTTAAAACAACAAAGTGCTGCTAAGGAATAACCGGAAAAAATCTCTAAAAAGTCAGTCTCTGGTGAAAATGAAAAAAGTGCTGCTTCAACTGGAAAGATGATTTTATCTTTTATTTAGACATACTTTAATCTAAATTATATCCGTCGCTTCATGTGGTAATGAAAGAGGAATTAGTCTAGGTTCAGCTTATCTCTTCAATACTATTAAAATTGAGAAGGATATTCTAATTTGTTTTTTGATTTGTTTGTCTTCATCTGTTTGTTATTCTTATCATTATTTTAGTCCTATCGATTTCATTTTGTAATATTCTTATTTCTAAGAAATCTCTTTTGAGGGAGCTTTCTAAACAAGGTCACTAAGGTCATCAGTTCGAGTATTTTGAATGTCAGTAGTAACAGAGGTCAGTTCAGAGCCTACATCCACACTTTGCCTCTCAACGCTTACTGAGTCTGGTAAATGTGACCTTGCCCATTGAATGTTCTACTTACTTAAAGGTTGCTGATGTCAACATTGCTTGTGAACCAGATCTTATGACTTTAAATGTTAATCTTACTATACTTGATTAATAAAGATCACAGTATAATTCTTCAGTACTAAAATATACAAACATGCATCCAGTTACAAAGAATTTGAAATTTCTACAACCTCTGCTTTTGATAATGTTGAGACGGTTTCTAGAGGAATAAATCAACTACAATGGCTTTGATTATGTCCAGAAGGTTATCCAACGATTGGGTCTGTCAAGTATTTCCTGACGTGGAAAAAGTAGGTATCTGGTCTTTCCTGACTTCGTTAGTAATAACAGCCTAGTTTTCGTTCCTTCAGCATATGTACATTTCCGCCTTAGATTTTGCCATTCTTATAACACGGGACTTCAGGTTGCTATTCTGGAAACACAAAGGCACACGCTACCATGTCTTGCAAAATCTGACGAAGAAAGGCAAAGAGAAAGTTGACCGTTTTAAAGAAAATGTGGCCGGGAGGGAATGGCGCTTATTTTGTTTACTCAATCAGGATTTACTCAGTGACAGAATATTCTGAATTCTCATTCGGACAGATATTTCGGTCATGTGTTCAAAACAAGAAAAACAAATTAAAAAAATGCGCCGAAGTTTCTTCACGCAATCGAGTTTTCTGTACAGAGTATAATACTGTATGAATTTCAGCCACAGCCCGGTGGTGGCCTGTGTTTTGACACCTATAGCGGTGTCAGACGCACAATCATGGCTAACTTTAACCTTTAATAAAATAAAAACTACTGAGGCTGGAGACCTGCCATTTGGTATGTTTGATGATTGGAGGTGGATGATCAACATGACAATTTCCAGCCCTCTGGCCTCAGTAGTTTTTAAGATCTGAGGGCGGACAGAAAAACTGCGGACGGACAGACATACAGCCATCTCAATGATTTTCTTTTACAGAAAACTAATACGGAATCAGCATTTAATTTAAATCTGTCTGTTTCATTATCTTGTGCCTCGGAGCCACTAAGCCTTCGTGAGTGCGGATTTTTTGAGGTTTTAGACGAACGCTGCGTTTTCATTCACAGCCGGGTTAGGTTTCGGTTTGCGTATTTCATATTGGGGTTTCTTTGAATGATAATTCTTTCGCAGAAAGTTCATTCATTTCCTTTTGGAATAAACTCTCAATTTGCTTTATTTTTCCGGCAATTCGGCGATGTCCTTTTTTTACAACTACCCTCCGAACAAGAAAAACTTTATATCGTTCCAAAAGCAATTTGAATACAGTATTGTCATTACAAATAAATAAACTTGCACAAATGTACGCAACATTAATTATTCTTTTACATTTGTTGTTGTTTTAGAAAGGAATTTTTTTCATAAAAAGAATTCGCATTACAATCTTTTGGAGTAAAAGATATTTAAGTTTTAACTGATCTTTACAAACCTTCATAGGAATTTCATTCTGGTGTCTTTGGTAATACTGATTGTTTGTCAAAATCTACCAAAGGGAATTTGGTTTCCCGTTCCATTTATATTTGCTCTTAAATTTTTTTTCTGTTTAATAGTTTTCATGTATGGAACTGCTAATTCTTATTGCAATTAAGTAATTCTTTAATCTCTTGACGATAGTGGCATGATGGGTTTGTGTTCTGCTCATAATCCAACAGATTCCGAATAGTATTATCTCCATTAATTCCTGTTTCTTGTTTTATATTACTCTTATTTATATCATAACTATATTGCTTGCGGATGTCTAAATCTTGAAGTAACGCCTTTGCTTTCATGGGCTTTATTTTAACTGGTAGGCTTTTATGTGAGTTTTGGAACGTTCCAACTTCTTTTATGACTTGTGTGGGTCAATTGGTAGCTCCCTGACTTTTCACTGAAGAGACTAGGTTCCGATTCCGATGCGAGTCAGAAATTTATTTCTGTGAAACAAGTGCTCATGTGTCCATTAGTTCCATCATAATCCTGCTGGAAATGGTAAATTGAATGAAATTCGATACACTGACTCACTGGGGTTGGAAGTTAGATAAAACTTATTAGTATATTATGAACCAGCCTGCTGGAAAAATCTCAGGTAAAATACTTAGTTCCATCGTTTTGATGACCTGTGTGGGTCAACTGTGTAGCTGCCCTGACCTTTTATTTAAGAGAATGGAGTTCAATCCTGATGTGAGCCAGATGTAATATATATATATTATATATATATATATATATTCCAATATATATATATATTATTATATATATATATATATATATATACTAAAAGGACCTCATTCAAACTGGATATATTTAATGGAGTTTTTATTCAAAAACTACAAGCTTTCTTGGACAAACAGTCCACATTATCAAGTATCCGTACAATGAGCAAGTGCTCATAGTGTGGCTGTATTTATATCTGTGAAATGGCAAAATCCTATAATAATGTCTTCCTAGCTCTTTGGTGACCTCCACCCTCTCTTGACCTTCAGTCTTTCTATGATCCCTGGTTCCAGCCTGTCCGTTTTCCGGAAAAACGTTTTCTTCGTTTCAGGTACAGGAGTATATTAGATTTTTCAACTATCTTGAAAGCCGTTGCGGTGTTTGAAATCGAAAGAGACTGGAGTTCAGTCTGATGTTTTGTTGGTGTTCCTTTGCTAGATGGTATATAACCCTATATATATATATATATATATATATATAAATATATATATATATATATATATATGTACCATATATATATATATATATGATAAATATATATATATATATATATATATATATATATATTGTATATATATATATATATATATATATATATATATATATATATATATATATATATAAATATATATATATATATATATATAATATATATAATTTGTATATATATATATATATATATATATATATATATATATATATATATATATATATATATATATATATATATATATATATATATATATATATATATATATATATATATATATATATATATATATATATATATATATATAATATATGGAAGAAAGGCAGAAAATGTAAATGGATAAAGGAAGAATCATGAATCTCCCTGTTCTTGCCCTGGTGAAAGAACAAAAAACGGAGAATGTCCCTCGAGTTTTCTCGAAGTTCGTAAAGTGATTATGGTTTGACTCCTCTGGGAAAAACCGCCGGAGTTTTCAGCAATGGCAATCCATTGTCCTCGCTGATAGATAAGACGTGATCTTATTCTCATCTCCCGCTAAAGGTTTACTACTGAGAACAATAAACACTGTTCGTTTTATAGACGTGAAGAACTATTAAAACTCTCAAGTTTCTAGATATTATTAACTGTTCTCTTTATATATTTTATTTTCTTATATTTATTCCTTTACTTTTTATTGAATGGGAGATATTTGTTTGTTTATTAATGAAGTTTATTTTCATTTATTCTTTTATGTAAAACCTTACATTTTTGCCTTCATTTATTTATTATTTTCAATACCTAAACTTTTTGAATAACAATATTAATGAAAACAAATAAACCCGTGATAGCAGATACAGAGTTCCCAGAGGATATCTCACAAGGCGTTGCAAGTCAACACAAACGCGATTCCCAGCATGTTCACTGAGACTGTTCGATTCCACTCGGAATCTTTTTCGAGCCATTTAGAGGACGAGGTGGAATATATTGGTCCTGTAAATAAAGGTTTATGAAAAACGTCTAAATAAATGTTAGAAAAATATCTTGTCTAAATCCTAAATATTAAAAGGCTAGTAAACCATTATCAACGATGATAATAAATATATATTTGTGTATATCTCTCTTGCTCCGTTGTTTTGCCTGAGTGTTACAGACCATTAGCTTTGAAGTTTCACTTAATTCAGTCAATTCGAGTAATTAGTTTCTATAAAGATATTTGTCAGATATGGAATGAACGCCTCACATACGCTTTGCTTATCATTTAAAGTAAAGTTTATAATGATAGAAATAATCATATGTATTAATCACAGATCTTAACCACGCACAGGGTTAGTTCTTCAGATTCTAAAAGAGACTTGTATTCATTTTCTACCGAATATACAAAGCTGTTCAGTAATTCCGTAAGAAATAATGCGAACGGAAACGTTTAGGCTACACTTAAATCATGAACAAAAGCCTTTTTTTTTTTTTTAACCCCGAATCCTGCTTTAATTTCATATTGACATCTTTCAATGCCTAGTTGTGCATTCCCGTAAGTTTTTTCAGAGGAGGTCCAAATTAATGTTGAGCTTTGTAATGATGATTGAATGCATTTGTTTTCATTGTCCTTCGAAATTCTTCCAAAAATGATTTCCACGAAGTAGAAAGAACTTCAGACATCTGCACACACACACATAGTAAGGCTTTCCAGATTACGTTTTTATTTTACACACACACACACACAGAGAGAGAGAGAGAGAGAGAGAGAGAGAGAGAGAGAGAGAGAGAGAGAGAGAGAGTATTTTTGTTTGTTTCTGTACAGGCAAAAGAGAAAGAGAGTTGATCAGCCTGTCAGATGAGGATTGCCCCAGTTGATTCTCACATGGGTCGCCTAATAACGAGGTGCATAAATCACTGCTCAAGAAATTCCGGATGTCAGGGAATGGTTGGCAGTTGGACTGAAATACCCAATCATGATTAAGCTCCGCTAGTCATGTTTTCCTTATGTATTGATGGAATTATTTACAACGATTAAATGTCTGATGGTTATAAAAGTTTTAACAAAGTTAATTCAGTGTTGGCGCCCCTGTTTTGTGAAAACATTAGTCTTCACCAAAACTTGCACCATACCTTAGGGCTTTGGTACAAGAGGTAGAAGAGGCAGTGAGATCCAGCAGCTCCTCCAGTGAGCTCGAAATCGCAAATTTTTAACGGAGAATCGAAAGCGAAAATAATTTATGCATCAAACATTCCCAGGCCAGAGTAAGTGCACATGAGTCGTGACGTAGGTATGAACATCTGTTCATCAGTACAGGAAAATATGCTTCGCCGTTTAAGGTGACAATATCTTGAAAAATAGGCTACAAGGCAAAATATTGTGAATGAAATATATCCTGTTTACCCTAAAGCAAGAGCAAGTGAGAATGAGAATCGTTGCCGATATATAAGAAATCTTTTAACATTGTGGGTAATGTATGCATACCACCTTATGCTAATACCATCTGCAAAAATGGTCTAAATCTGGAAATCGTTTTCTTTGTGAGAGAAAAAGACAAGTTATTGCGATGCGTTTATGGTGAAAGTTACCCAGTTACAGAGTGACGGCGTCGATGAATTTTGTTGTCATAACACCAGGTTAATGCAAGCCAATTAATCATTTATGTATAGGCTTTCTTCAACTTGCTACATTCTAGTAATATATTAATAGATGAGGAAAGAATAACAAAAGGTGATGAAGAAACAGCAGTTTGGAAACTAGCCACAATTTTTAAAAATGGATAATGGAAAGTAATCGTAACTGCTCATGAATTGTGGAGTTATTTTCACTAATCAAATCTTCCATTTACTTCTAACTTTGTTATTATACTACTTTAATGACTGATTTTACTTTTAATTATGACAAATCTAACATCAACCTTCTTTTTTGTCGCTGTAGATATACATTTGAGAACACAGCCTATAAAGAATATGTCAGAAGGTAGAAAGACCCTAGTAACAACAAATATTGCATTTTTTTTTGTCCTCTGAGGAGATTTGTTTAAGGCATCGACGCCATAACACTTCGTGCTTGAAATATCATCGTCGTTTGGATGATGCCTTATCGAGCACAAATCTCCTCATGAGACTTGAATATTACAACTGCCGAAGGGAAATCCAGTTTAGAAATTTTATCCACAGAAATCTTTTTATGTAGAGAGTATGTGGGCTAGTTGCTCACCATACCGAAAAACTCTCTTTAATTATTATTCTGAGAAACGTTGTTTACCCGGCCAGGTAATATTTTCTTGTAAGGACAAATGAACATCACAAAACTAAAAGACTGAAGGAAAGTAAATCAGCCACAAAACTAATGGGCTGTTCAGTCTCCTACCGGCCAGTGAAGAATTTGAGCGAATCTTAATGGAAAATAAATAAAGGTAAACTTCCCTGAAAAACATCAGCAGATTTTTCTGCCACGAAAAATACATCAGACAACATTCGCACCGAATATAGAAACAGGAACTGTCTCGTTGTGACTGATGGCTGGTTACGATTATAGATTGCTGGCAGATGACTCCCATGGATCCGCTATTATGGGGCCTCACTGGAATTAACGGCTTTGCGGATAACGACTCATACATACGTGTATTCATACATACATACATACATAACATAATCTGTGCATTCGTATGAAACGGCTTATGTGGAATGTTTTTGCGCAAGGGGCTCATCCTTGATAAAGCAGTATAAAGGATAAAAGTGGCAGCAATTGAAGTAAATATTCACTGAATTTTTTTTTTATTGAAATGTACATATTGAATCATATGTACATTTTATTACATTTTTTAAGTTCAAAGGATTACAATAAAACGGCAAACCACTTTACGCTGGCGTCGATGAGCCATGAACAAGGACATCTAACAGACACCAGATGCTCTACAATAAAGGGTACCTGTTTTCCTCTCTGGGAAAGAGATGGCTTCGTTTCCAGAGTTATCAGAACTTTATATATTACATTAGATGGATAAGAACAATTAATCTCACCTTCTCATCGAGGGAATGTTTAATGCGTAAAAATAAATATCCTAAATCAGACCACTGAATGAGAAAGAAAAAACCTAACACATTACAGTATTCTGGTAATTTAAAAGCACAGAATTTCTTGAGGTTTGTGTTTATTAACTCTTTATGTAGCGAAGGGAAGAGCAAGAGAGAGAGAGAGAGAGAGAGAGAGAGAGAAGAGAGAGAGAGAGAGAGAAAAATAAGAAAAAAAAAAAAAAAAAAAAAAATAAAAAAAAAAAAAAAGTACATTTGGTTTTCAAAGTCGTGAAAAAAAAAGAAACGAGACACAAGTCTCCCGAAAAGTGAGGTGAAAAAATTCTTGGTTCACAACGGAGTAAAAGTTTTTGACTGAAAGAAGGAAGTACATTAAGAAAAATATATTTATTGCAAATATTTTATCAAAGCCGCCCAAGGCATCAACCAATGAGGGCCTTCGAATGGCATCTCTCTCTCTCTCTCTCTCTCTCTCTCTCTCTCTCTCTCTCTCTCTCTCTCTCTCTCTCACCTACATTTCACCCCTCCTTTGAGTCTCTCTCTGCTTGCAAAAGCGAAAAGCCTTCAGAAGCTCACGGAAATCCGAAGACAAACCTTTACTCGGAAATATGTGTATGTATGTATGTATGTATGTATGTATGTATGTATGTATGTATGTATGTATGTATACATAGCTAGATAGGTAAAATACAGGAGAAAAGATGAGCAAAATGAATTTCCAGAATTAGAAGGCACAACAGTCATTAAAGAGAGCAAGGAGGAGGGATATTTCATGAACTGGGCGGGAATTATGGCGAAGGAGAACGTCTTTGAATAATGGGAACACTGAGGAAAGCTAAGAGGGAACTGGGGGTGGGAGCGGGATGGGGGAAGGTGCGAGGGTGATGGGAGAGGGGGGGAGAGTGAAGAGGAAAATCTTAGAATAATACTTAGTGTTTTTAATTAATGATGTCTTTTAGATTAAGCGTTTAATCATTCGTACTATTTTTATTATTAATATATGTAATTACTATATTTACTAGAGACATTCACCTAATAAGATATCCAATTGTGAAAAATGAAGAAAAATAGATAATGTTTTTAAGTGTGAGGCTAAACACATTTCAAAAATTAACGCTGAAAATATTGTCTATCCATTGTTAGTAATAATGAAATTGAAAACTTATTATTCCCTTACTGCTTCTGTGGCCAGCTCTTCGATCCTTATTTTTTGTTTCCAGTGCAACTTCTTCAGTAGATTAGTATACAAACAGGTTAAATCTAGAGACATAACAATTTCTTTTTTTTTTTTTTTTTTGAAGTTAGAGTCTCATAAAAATTGTAAATTTCTTTTGAATCCATGCTACTCAGAAGAGTATGAGACGATGATAACGCTTGGTTGCCTTAGTAACACGGATTAGCTGCTGTAAGAAAGTATTTTTTATTTTTTTATTTGCAGTTCCCAGTACGCGGAAAATAAGGCAAAAATAATTCCTTTTGACGCATGTTAGGAATCATGAATTGAATGATGATGATTAAACTGACTCCAGTACAATTCTTTTAGTCATGCTTCAAAGTTATCATGAATATTGTTAGCACTGCGTCTTCTTATTCAGGCAATATATACTTCAGTAAGTGAAGTCCTGCCTGTATGTAGGGATTCTCTCAATCTGTTATTCGCTTTATGTCCGTCTTATGTCCGTCTGTAAGACACAAACACACGCGCACACGATATGTCGCGCTGGCAAGATAAAATTCAAGTAAAATCTTTATGGAGAAAAGTAAACCCCACTTTCTCTCTTTCTCACGAAAACTTCCTCACCGACTTTCACTGGTGAAGAAAACTGAAATTCCTCTGAACTTCAGACATTTCTTGATCGATGTGTCTGTGTCTGAGAGTTTCATCTTCCATTGTTTCTAGATATTTAAGTCAAACCTGGAGTCTGTGTGAAAGCATCTCATTGCCTTGCCAATTATTATATATATATATATTATATATACCCTATATATATATTATATATTATTTTTTTTTATTGCCTATATTATTTTTTTTTTTTTGACAAGACCTTCCTTTCTATCCAGCATGTGACCAGAAATAAGATATCATTCCCTGTACTTGTGTAGCTCAGATCTAGACTTTGCCGCAACATTCAACAACAAAACTTAACTTGGACGAACAGATGAGCAAAACAGGGCGACTTTAAAGAACAATACAATGAGGGAAGATTTCAAAAGCAAGTTGGAAGGTATCCTTGCAGACTGCGACTTCTTACTTCGGGTTTGTAGAATAAAATGTCCGTAATTTCTGTTGTTCGTCTGCTCTTTAGTTCGTGAACTGGTCGTTAAGTGAATAAGGTCTAAGGTGATGCACATTTATTCTCTTGAGTAACCTGGAATTATGTTCAAAATCGCATAGGCGCCATGTTCTTATTTTTGAAGGATAATTATCATGACAGGGAACTGAATGATTCTCTGGAGAAATGAAAATAATTCCGACATTCAGTGTGAATACTAAATAATACAAAGCTCTCTAACGGCAATGGAATAATGATAGCAGGATATAAAAAGAATCTATATACGCAAATGGAGGCAGAAGATATTTCTCACTTCTCAGTTACAAAAAAGAGAAAATACTGTCATAAACTAACTTGCTAGAAAAGAGCCTCTCAACAAATGTTTTAGGTATTTTTGTAGGAATACCACCGGCCATCTTTAAAATGAGCAGCCAGTGAAAATCAGCACCGCGACCGAGTGATGCAGTAGGGGCTCACTTTTGCTTTGTCCACCAGTCTGCCCAACTGTGAATGGGTACCAGCGTCTGTGGTGGCGCCTGCAACATCATCCCTAGTCTTCACAGAGACCGGATATCTGTATCACTCATCACTCGAGGAGAAAAAATGAGAGACTGGGTGCAGGTCCTGACCGGTTTCAGCTTTATTTCCAAACCATTGAGACAGTTACAAACGAAAACATAACCGTTTGAGACTACGAACCCACACCTGACAGGTAGCCAAGGGGAGTGGTGACTAAACTCATTGGGGCTAGTGGTAGAAATGTGAATTCTTAGACTCCAACTGTCTATATGTTTATCAGTACTGTCTTTTGAGTACATATTGTGATTTCTACCACTAGCACTGATGAGTTTTTTACCACTCCCCATTAACACCTGTCAGGTGTGGAGTCATAGTCTCAAACGGTTGTGTATGTTCGTCCTACTGTCACCGTATTATGTATATATTATTGTTTCTACCACTGCGTCATTCCTTCGTCAATGGCTTGGAAATAAAGCTGAAAACTGTCAGGACCCACCCCACACCCAGTCTCTTATTTTTCCCCTGTGGCGATGTGTGATAAACAAATCACATGTTCAAGTGATTATATATATATATATATATATATATATATATATATATATATATATATATATATATATATCTATATATATATATGAAAAAAATACAAGCTTATCTGGGAAAGTAACCTTTGCTGTTTGAAATCGTTGTGAAAAGATAAGAGATCGGAAGACGCCATGAATGATAAATCAACTCAATCGTCACTGGGTGCTGGCTTTGACCCAATCATAAGTTGCCTATGGTAATGGATAAAGGAGATTTCTGAGCTGCAAATGATATATAGCAATTGATCTTTATTATTTTGTCAACATTTGAAGGGTTCTGCATGCCGTTCTTAATGTATTATTACACATTTGCAAGCCTTTTAAAATTACACAATTGCACTTTCCGGTACAGAAGACCCAAAAACAGGAAAATTCAGCGGAGAATGAAATCATGTTGTGTTCAAGATCTGTTTGTCTGCTAAATCTGTCTGTGAAGGGCATTATCCGCAATCAAGACATCTAGGAGAGTATGGAGCGTCCAATGACCTCCTCAGCGTAAATGCCACCCAGGGGAGGATACTTCTTACTCGTCCATATCGTCTTCAGGAGAACTAATTATCTTCACAGAGAAGGAAATCAATAAATGATTATTTATCTCTCACAGAAAACTCGAAGAAACTCGGCGAGGGAAACTGAATGACTGACCAACTTCATTAAAAGAAGTCTGGAGAAAATTCCAGTACTATAAAACTGAAGAGTACTTTTCTAATGACATTGCAATATTGCAAATAACAGGCAAATCAAATACGGTGACAAAGGAATTTCCTTTTTATTTGAAGTGGAGGAAGAAGAGTGACATTCTAAAAAAATGTTTTATAGAATTGTCAGTGTTTATTTTTGTACAGGCAAAATAACCTGTATGGGCACAGGAACAAAGTTTATCTATCTATCTATCTATATATATATAGATAGATAGATAGATTGTATTGTATCCATTTA